>NC_087201.1:126364345-126376845 GCF_015104395.2 Macrobrachium nipponense
GAGAAGAGAGTTATGTTAGAGATGGGTCTGCATTTCGGTTTAGGATAAGCCTTATAACCGTTTTAAGAGGCACTGTGATTGCAATCGAATCTGATACTCTTCCTAGAATCTGATATTCTTCCTATTCTGTTCGGTTTGATAAATGTTGCTCTTCCACGAGTGGTTGTTTGTCATGGAGTTTTGATGATTATAAAGTAAAAACGCTGAAACACTTGCTAGCTTTTGCTTGGGGCATTGTTATAACTGAATGGCTACTTAAATTGAACTCGGCCGTAGATAGCGTGTGAAATTGATAGGAACCATTACTGTTTTGTCACCAATATTAACTAAGGGGCCTTTCATAAGTGATTTGCCTAAAAAACATAACAGAAGGTGCCTTTTATGTATGATGTTTACTGCATTAAAGTTCCTATGACGAATCCTCTTTAGTTTACTAGAATATGAAGCCAATATTTCGCTCACAGAAAAATGAATTGTTACAAAAATTCCGAAGCTTATAAGCTGAATTCTATTGATGCTGCTATTACTTTAAGTAGTAATGATGATAATAATGATAATAATAATAATAATAACAATAATAATGATAATAATAACTTCGGCAGAATGGCGAATTATAAAATTAATTTACTTTCCTCGAAATTGTATTGAAAATCATTCATGAATATATTTCGTATTAATTGCGAACAGCCAAACAACGAAATCAAAGAAACTGAAAACAATATCCTAGCAGATGCACCAAGCGGCTGTAACAAATAATCCATGGCTGCAAAAACTATAAGAAAATAGCAAGTATTCTTGAATTCGCCTCTCCGATATACACACACACCCACGAAAAATGAAAACAAGGAAGGAAAGTAAAAAAAAAGTTACCCACTTTTTTTCTTTTTTTTCTTTATCTCTTAACAAGTTAGAGCGTTTCAGCCGAAGAGCACCACCTGAGGCGGGCAGCATTCGTGGCGGGATAGAAAACAAGCTTCCCGCCAGCTGGCGCTCGGGAAAGGGGCCACCGAAAGAAACGTTTCGTAGCTCTTGGATAGATGGCCCACTTCGCCCTGGGAGAAATGAGACACGCTTTAGCCGTGAGATGATCCGTCTTCATCATAAAAGCAAGAACTTACCCTCTCTTCCTTGAAGGCCGCAACGTTCAGTCACTGTCATCAGTATTTTGTTTTTTCTTTTCTTTTTTTTGGGTTTTGTTAACACTTGTTTCCTAAGGTGGGGTCTGAGTGAGGGTGCGACGCCTGAATTTGATAGGCTCAGTGTAGGGTCCTACTTCCTTTCGCCTTCTTCAGTTTTGTATTCGAAGATTTCATGTAGTAGCTTTAGGACAAATTGTTTTCAAATTTTTTATACCATTTAAGTCTTCAATCAGATTATATCTTCAACAAAGGATTCGATAAAATGGAGACTAATATTTTAAAAGAAAAGAACAGGTTATCTTGATTGATTCATGAAGTTCAGGCAGTCGAGGCAAGCATCGGGATTTCTAAAATTTCGAAAATCATTTCCATATGTTGCTTCACAGAATCGTAAATACAAAAAATTTGTCAATCTTAGAATTTTAAGAAAATTCATGTAATATATTCAGACACACACATATACTTATATATATATATATATATATATATATATATATATATATATATATATATATATATATATACATACACACACACACATAAATATCTGAATATACATATATATATTATTTGATTTAGAGAGAGAGAGAAGAGAGAGAGAGAGAGAGAGAGAGAGAGAGAGAGAGAGAAAGAGATTATCGCATTCCCTAGAATACCACTTCCTCTTTGCAAGATAAGCAGTCTTTCTTGACAATGCCGAACTTGGCCTCCTCCTTGCTGAAATACGAGGGGGCAAGAAATTCCTTTTGTCATGGAAATATGTTTAGCAAAATTCCACGTTATGTTCATACTGCTAATCATATTGACATGCTGTATTTACATATGAATGAACGAATGAAAATCATAATGTAAACGCCAATGAATTACTATTCCCAGGCTAATGTATACACACACATGTACATGTATATATTATATATATAAACATATGTATGAATACGTTCATATCATAAAATCCACGTAAGAAGGCGAATGAAAACTGGGCCTTAAAACTAGTACTTTCGTAGTTTAATTTACATTTTCATATTCACACTGAGCTTGGAGATGTAGAATGAATTACGAAAATACTTGTTCCAAGTTCTGGTTTTCACTCTCTTTCTTACGTGGATTTTATGATATTCTGAAGCACGCGGAATTTTGTGTGTGTATATATATATATATATATATATATATATATATATATATATATACACACACACACATATATATATATATATATATATATATATATATATATATATGTATATATATATATATATATATATATATATATATATATATTTATGTATGTATGTATGTATGTATGTATGTATGTATGTATACATACACATTTATATAGATGTGTATATAGTATATATATATATAATATATATATATATAATATATATATATATATATATATATATATATATGTGTGTGTGTGTGTGTGTGTGTGTACACACAAAAGTTTTGAAATTACATTTTTTAAAAAATCTTAATTAATTTAGCAGAATTTTGATTTTGCAAAGTTTCCACACACATTCACCTCCATCAGTGGCAGAAGTGATATGAGGTAATGACCACATTGCCAAACAATTAGGACCTCATCGATGGCCGCCACAAACTATCTCTTAATCTGGGTAATGGTGCTAATCTTCCCCAAACTTATGTTGTGTGCTAATAATCGTTTATCTATACCTAATATATTTCTAGAGCGTTTTGTATCACACCTGGTGCCCTAAATTAGTGTCGTAAATGGGTAGTTTTCGTTGTCGATGTGCTTCTCATTACATTTTTTGAATTGTCGTCATTACGGGAAGTTACCGAAGATGTCATCAGCCCAGCTTCTGGCTAGTGAGGTTACTTTTATCATTTACAAGTTTGTGGAAAGTTTGAGCACGTGTGGATTTCCAAGGAATAGAGAAATCCCTTTACATTTTTCAGTTTTTTGAAAATTATGTAAACGAGGGTTTTTTGAAGGAAGACTGAAATCCTTTCCTTATATAATTTTGCTTGCTGGAAAGTTGAAAAGATAAACGAATAAATTAAGGAATGAGAAGTATTTGTCTGTTTGTGTGTGTGTGTTTTTAATAATTTTTTTTTTAATGGGCAAAACCTAAGATATCATCTCGAGAGTTGAGATTAGTGACATGCATCATTTAGCAGGATGCAAATAATGCATACTTGGTTTTAACACAGCGATGTTTTAAGAGGGTTTGCTCAATGAGTTATTTATTGCCATCAAGAAAGAAGGCAGACACTCCTGGGATTGACAAAACAAAATAATGATCAGAAGAATTCTTTTCTGAAAAAAAAGGCAGTGATGGAAAAATTCCTCTCATATTTCTTTTCCTGGAAAGTTATACGTATTTTTACTTGAAGGTCAACATCTGAGCCAAGCAAGAATTAGAAAAAGGGGAAAAGACTGACCTCTCAGAAAGTGCCCACGAAGAGAACGTCTCCCCGGCACTGCGATAGATGACGCACTTCACGCTCGGAGTTATGAGACGTCCTCGTACCGTGAGATGATCCATCATCATCATCATCTTCAAAAGCAAGAAACTCTCCTTCCCGTCTTCCATGGGAGCGGAGACTTTCGTTACTGTTGGCAGTTGTTGTTCTTGCGGTTGTGCCTACTAAAGCGTCTCCTAGACTTGGTCGCCCTGCGTAAGGAAATAACAGTGCGGGGATGAGAATGAGATTTTTTAATTTTCTCTAACCAAAGTATATATGTATGTATATATATATATATACATACATACGTACATATGTATGTGTGTGTGCGCGTGTGAGTGGTATTCTATATCAATTTTCATGATACAAACAAGCCAGCGCTGTTAGGACTATTTATTCATATTCCCTCTTCAGTTAAAAGGTTACTCATTCCCTTCATTATTTTTTTATGACCTGCTCTTCTTTAATCTATATTTCACATATGTTAATCTTGTGTTCCATTCATTTTCCCAGGAGTTCATGTGCTGTTAAAGAGGCCGATGTCATCGTCACAACTTGTAGAATGCTTGAGTCCTTTCTAAGAATCGCTGGAATTAAGTGACGAGTCAGATACCCTGGAGAAGTATGAAGGTTAGAAAAACATTTGTATGATATCCAGTGTTGTTAATTAAAAATGAAATTTTGAAGTAAGGTATCCAACACAGGGCTTGATAAATTTATAAATTTTTCCTTTCATGAGAATGATTGCATGAATGATAAAAATTTACTCCAGAAAGAGTGATTTTTCATTGGGGATAATTCGAGTAGCCTATCTTCTATTTCTTCGCCACATTATCTTCCTGAATCCCAAATGACAGTAATACAAGTCATTTAACCAGACTGAAAAGACCTGTAAAATTGACCCTTTATTTGCTTCATACTCGATAATTTTCTTTGCATTTTCTCAAAAGCAAACTCACTCACTCATTATATACATAAGCAAACTACAACGTATAATCCCCCATAATACAACAAATCACGTTTCCCATAATTTCACGGTCAGTTAATCTCTGGGCAATTTGAGAGCAGAAAATGAATCGGTTAGAATTACAGTTTTAGCCAGAGTATAATTCACGGGATCATTGCACACATTTACTCATGCATCTCCTCGTCTGGGTTACGTGTGATTAAAGGCTAAAGTTGAATCAGACGTTAATGTTTGTCATGTAGTACACCACGAGAGAGAGAGAGAGAGAGAGAGAGAGAGAGAGAGAGAGAGAGACACATAGTTGATTTTACTTCTGACTATCCCTAGATTAAATGAAAAAAGTAGTATCTCAAGATAGCATGGATAATGTTCATAAGGGTCACGATCCTCCATTCAAAAAAGGAATGGTTCAATAACTGAATGCGTCTCAGAATTCAATTGTATATGTATTTTCATTGCAGTTAGCTTTCTTTTTGTCCTACCCCAGAAGGGCTAATGTCATTTTCTTTGATGATTTATTCGAATAGTTTATTTGCAAATAGTAGTAGATATTTAAAATACAACTCTAAACAAAAGTGGTTAAGCAAAGGAAATTAAATGCTGATAAGAATAATAATAATAAAAAAAAAGAGTTTGACTTCTAGAAAAACATCTATGAATTGATAATCTAAAGTGGAATGTATCATATTTCACAACACACTAAGTTGCGGTGAGCCATGAAACAGAGGGTTTGGCGCAGTCTGAAGTTTGGATTAAATGTTAGGTATAAAGCTTGTCATAATTGTTTATTATCATAAAATGTCAAAGATTTACCATGACTGCCCATAACCAATGTATCATATATGACCTATTGGTCATAAAGGCAAGAAATTGTGCAAGCACAGCTCGCAGCTCATTCACATTCTTAAGGGCAGAAATATTTATCTTACAACACCGACTTGGGCTTCACATCTAGCTTGTAATCAGATGATTATCAAAAAATTATTATCATTTTCTTCAGATGTCTTGAGCTCTAAGCAAAGACCTCTCATCATCATTTGACCCAGTAGCTGTGAAATGACTGCAAACTCCCATATCTGATAATGAAATATCAAATAATCAAAGTTTGAGGAGAACTTTGGACGTCGCATAATTTCAACTCACAGTGTGATGAAAGCCAAATGATTGGCGATGACATTTAACTAATGCTTTAGACATCACCAGACAAGAGATTATGATCTGTGCCTTTGAAACAAGAAAAGTGAATTTAAATATATGATTATACTTCAATTTTTCAATTCACCTCTCTTATTTTCTTAGTTCTAGCTACTTGAGATGTTACCTACTTCAGCAGAGATTTGCTTAATATCTCCATTTTTTCTTGCAACTTATGGTGATGTCATCATAAGCTTCATTTGCTTTGTCGATAATTGCAATTATATAAAAAACGATTAAGAATAAAGTCAGACAAATAAAGACGACGGGACCAAAGTGTTCTAATGAAAATTTATTTTTTCAATTCTCATATTTTAATCTGCTCTTCGCTTATTCTGAAGTAAAAACGAAGAATATAAAACCATGGTGCAGTGATAAAGGGCAATATCTTGACATATCATCACTTCTCTAAATCTTGTATTGTGATAAAGCTGTCATAAGATAATCGAAGTGTTTGGCAGGTGAAGGACTCTGCGCCAAACATTTCGAGCTTGATTTTTTTTCCTCAGAGAAGGTATTTCCAACCATAAAGTCATATTGCCCCAGAGCATAAGTTCTCTTATCGAGCGACACGGATGGAGGTCTGCTTCTGTTCAAATTCTCGTCACGAGAAAGGTTACTCACCTGTATTTGCGTCGGAATGCGCGGGTGGTATTTCTGCAAAATGTGGCGACAATACCCTTCATCGTTTGAGAGACTACACGATTAGGTAATATTATATATATATATATATATATATATATATATATATATATATATATATATATATATATATGTGTGTGTGTGTGTGTGTGTGTGTGTGTGTGTGTGTGTGTGTGTGTGTATGGCCAGACATTATACTAACAACTTATCATTATGTTTTATGATCATTTTAAGTTATAGTGATGTAAGAAAAATAATTTAGTCTTTTGAAAACTGGGCAATAACATAGCTGTAGCCCCTTAATTCATAGTAATGGTATCTAAAATTTTCCATACTTTTAACCAAAATCTACATGCATGGTCTAAGCTTTCCTTTGGTTCTTGTATCTTGCTTCCAGGTCTAAAACAGACTCTAAAAACAGAGATTAAAATCGTCGAAACTTGAATCAGTTGTTGTGGTACTATTTTTAGTTTTCTGTAAAAGAAACTATTGAGATGGCTTTGTCTGTTCATCTGCACATTTTCTGTCCGCCCTTATTTCTTCAAACCTACTGAGGCTAGAGGGCTGCAAATTGTTGTTGATCATCCTTCCTTCAATCATCAAACATACCAAATTACAACCCTCTAGCGCAATTAGTTTTTATTTTATTTAAGGTTTAAGTTAGCCATGATCGTGCGTCTGGCTTGTTTTACTTGTGACAAGAACATTATTTATCAGTTGTTAGCAATATTTACTAACATAATAACTTTGGGAGTGCGAAAGCAAGCCCAGCTATAGTTACCAGAAAAAGAAATGACGTTTATATCATAAGTATGTGACGGAATTAAATTACAAAACGTAAACTTTCATAACAGATAAAAATAAGAAGGAATCCTGAGAAGGGACGTAAAAATGCAAGATAACGTAGACATACATATAGTCACCTGATTTCTTATTTGATAACGTATACATCGCTGATATACATACTGATAAGCACGTTTTATCGATTCTTAGCTTTCATTATACTATCTCGTGATCCCACTGAATGAAAGAAAAGCAAAAAAGAAGCGGAAAAAGAAAATGGAGAGAGGGCAAGAGACGCTACGGGATATATATAAAATGAGTTTGGAGAGTCATCAAGAAAATGGAGTCTTACTTCGGTTGGTTAATCAAGAGAGTGAGAAAAAGGGAAGAGGAGCAAAATGCAAGATGAATAGCCCCTGGAACAACTGAGGTTGGGCTGACTGTAAATGAAAAGGAGATGGGTGGGTGGGTGGGAGAAGGACGAAGAAGTGGCGGAGCATATATCTTACCTGTATGCACCTGCTCGTTTTTGCCTCTGTTACTTTTTTCCTTCGTATTCCTCTCTTTTGTTCTCTTGTTTGCAACGGGTAGTTGGGAGCAGAGGTTACAATGAGAAAGGGAAGTTCGATAACAGGAGAGAGAGGAGAGCTCAGGGGTAAATAGGAATAGAGGAGAGAGGTGATAAATGGATAAAAAACTGTGTAAATGAGGATTATATATAATTTTTTCTAATTATTTATCATAACAGCAAATATTAAAAGGCGTTAATTTTGAAGATCTTGGATTTTGGGTTGTGCTGTTCTTGTGGAGTCATGGTCTCTTGCTCTAAATGCTGTCAGAACTGCCCATATAGGCGGTATGTAAAGTACCCATCTATCACAAAATGCTGTTGAAACAGCTGATCCATCAACGTCATTTTGGTTTCATATAAATACGAACCCTTTACATAATAACGCAAGTTCGTCTTTTGTTTTTCATGCAAAGTTTCCGAGACGTGTTGATTTTGCTTGGGAAAATAACAGACATAGTGTAGAATCTTTTTTCCTTTTTGTTTGTTTTCAACTTGCTCGTCCCTAGTGCCCAGTTTATTTTTCATATCTTTTAGGTAGGAAACTACTGATGTAATCAGATCTCTATCATGAAATAATATTATCACTAGGTGGGAACTTTGTATCATAAGTCTCATAACAGTTATAAGAAGGAAACAAATGAAATTCAACCACAACTAGAAGAAAGTTCATTCGAGGAAGTCTGATAGAAGAGGAATCGCTGATGTATATGTTTCTTTCCCTATGAAATGATAAATACATGAAGGAACCTCAGTTACACAAATGTGTTTAATTCAATTGTTTTCTCTTCACTTAAAACTATTCTGCCCCGAAAATGAAAGGAAAACTCTCTCTATCTCTCTCTCTCGGTGGCAATCCAATCTCTGAGCAGAATATTGATGTAATCAGATCACTTGTATCGTAAGCTTCATAATTTGTAAAGGGAAACAAGTGAAATTCAGCCACAACTAGAAGACGACAGAAGATAACAGAAAAAAAGATCTTCCATACACACATTATGGAATGCTACATATTACCTACTTATTACCGTTAAGTAAGACTGAAACGATTCTGTACCGAAGCTGGGTATTCATGGTCATTATCTTCCCTGAGATCTGTCCTTACACTTCGTGCTTTTGTCGAGTCCCAACTGAACGGAGAAAGATATTTTCCAGATATACCCATAATGAAAGTCGTGTTCATTTGCGAATCTGTGTAGATATTTATAAAAGCTAAATCGCAACAGTCAAGAGAATTTATTTCATGACAAAGGAGCTTAAGGGATCATAACTAACCGGGCTGATGTTCCTTTGTTGATAAAAGGTCAAACAGTCATAGGTTAGGGAAATGAATAGACGTGCGTAGGAAAGGAGATTAGTATACATGTTGTATTTTAAAAGGGGGTGATTGAGAGACATTATGAGAAACGCGTTTGGGTAATAAGTCTTCGTTGAGGAAGATTAAACATTTATTTTGTTATATTATCTAAAAATTACTTTCTACAATGAGAAAGGGGCATCAGGTAAAAAAGATTAGGCGACCACTCACTAGAAGGATTAATCTACTTAACACATATGAGAGAAACTAGTCTGTGAGGATAAAAACTCAATAATCCTTAAGACGATTTAAATACTGACATATGATCTCATCAGCATTACATCAGTCTCATTTACACAGGTGCCACACATGCTCATCTTATATCTACTCATTTGATTTTGCAAAATATGGCTTTTTTTTAACACTCCTGCCAACATTCTCTCTCTCTCTCTCTCTCTCTCTCTCTCTCTCCAACGCTAACCTTTTAATTCGTTGCACGTTTTAAGCTAAAGGTCATGATAGTGGCCCGCCTAGCATAACAACCATGGAGGTTCAAATTCTGGACAAGGTGGGACATCCTGAATATGTTCCGCTAAACCCCAACGTGTGTCGGGTCACCTGGTAGAGAATTAGGAACTAGGTAGTTAGTTGACTGTAGTGGATCACTTTCAGAGTAGGGCAGGCTTGAGACTGGCAACTGTATCCCAAAAGACTTACTTTCTGTAAGCCGAAGGCTAACACGTTTTGGAGTTTCTTCCTCAAAGGTAAAAAGGCATGTGATATGTTTTATACATACATACATACATACATACATACATACATACATACATACATACATACATACATACATACATACATAATATGTTATATTATATATATATATATATATATATATATAGTATATATATATATCTAATAAAAGGAGCCCATAAAAACACCAAAATATAGAGAAAAAGTACTATATTTCAGAGACTGCTGTCTCCCTCTTCAGGTAGATGAATGAGAAAAGTTTACAGAAAAGGTGGTATTTATACCAAGAGGTCCATCCACAAACAAGCCATTTTAAGTCACCCCGCTGATAATCTTCCTTTAATCTTCTTAAGGGTTGGTTGAATGAAGACGTTGTCGATCGGTGTCCGAAATCCATGCTCCTTTTGAGATGTTTCATTACCTGCCTCTCTTTTATTAAGGCCGATTCCATCATTTGACTCTTGTACAATATATATATATATATATATATATATATATATATATATATATATATATATATATATATATATATATGTATATATATTGTCACCTCTGCGATGGAATATCTCAGGTCTTAAGAGAATTTTTAACGTACCTTAGCTTAGTATCTTACCAACGAACCATTATTACTTAAATGGTGACAAAGAAAACATTGCTCACGTATTTATGTATAATATAATACCAATAAATCAACAATTACGTAAACTAGATATCAAAACACCAACACGAACATTAATTAAATATTCCACAATATAGTTACGACTTACGGTACTGAATAGCAAGTAAGAGCAAAATAACAATCACAACTGTCACTGTTAGTAGTTGGAAGTATACTCCTACTTCATCCCGATAGTTAAGGTCCGAAGAAAGGTTTGGAAATACAAAAGCAAGGAGCACAGAGTGGAAGTAGGTTGCGCGGTCAAGAGATGGCGCTGAAGCAAAAGAGACTGAAATACTCAAATAGGGAAAAGGTACACATTGTTGAAAATAAAATATATACAATATATATATATATATATCATATATATATATATATATATATACAAAGAGGGAGAGTGGCAATTCGTCATAATATATACATATATATATATAATATTATATATAATTATATTTATATATATATAATATATTATATATAATATAATATATATCATATATATATATATATTATATTATAAATTATATATATATATTATATATATATATTAATATAATATATATATATAATATATATGTATAACCGGTTCTGTTTGATCATGAGATACATATTCATAGAATCTTATTTCATAATTACCAGTGCAGGCGTACCTGCGGACCGAAGCGCCAGTCCCCCCCCCCCCTTGAAAGAAGTGTTTTGCTCGGTTTTTATCCCTCTTTTATTACATTCAGCCGGTGCAAAGGTAATTTTTATAATCTGTAATAAGGCCTGAAAAAAACCGTAAAAAAAAAATCACCGCCAAAAAGCGAACCCTTTGAAACCACCTTAATAGCCGAAGCAATCAAGATGAAATCGATAATTTTCATTATCTTAAAAGCAAGCGAACGGATGGGAGTGAGAGGGCGAACCTAATAAAAAAGAAAGGGTTCCAGCCATAACTGCATCAATAGTGTTATAACCTATAACATAATGGCCTCAGTGATGTAGATTTTGCCTTTCGGAATCGTCCGTAATAATTCTCTTTGAATTCGCATCGCCTGGCTCCGTTCGTGGCTGTTAAAGCATAATGGCGATGGCCCTTTCTCGTTTTCTTCAACGCGCCGCAAGTTTGCTTTTAAAACGTCCCTAACAGACCACAGAAAAAAAAAAAAAAAAAAAAATTCTATTTCGAGCATACCCTTTCCACCTTCTTTTCTCTTTACTCGGATTCAAGTCCTTTAATGGCGTCTCTACACGAAGTATAATCTTTTGTCTCTTGCCGTTTTATCCTTTTTCTCTTGGCCTTTTATATTTTACGGTTTTTAGGCCTTTCTTATTCTCCCCTTTTATCTCCGGTCGCTTCCATTTGCTCATTTCAATTTTGGGTTTTTTTCACTCCTCTTTTTCACAAACTGGTTTTTTTTTTTTTTTTTTTTTTTTCTCCCGAGAAAGCATTGAAGGCTTTCCCAGATGCCTCCTTGCTCTCTATCGGGGCCCTTTGGCGCTTTCCATTGAAGTGTTTCTGCTGAGTCAGCGCTAACTATAGACCTATGCAACTTCAACAATAGGCAATTAATAGCATCAGATACCTAAAAACAGTAAAATTTATTTTTGGGGGTTATTTTTGTATAATTTTCTGTATTTTAATTATCATAACGTCTGACACGTACTATGTGTGTGTGTGTGCGTGCGTGTGGAGTGTTTCCGTCAGTTAATAATGTATATATACGTATGTATATATATATATATATATATATATATATATATATATATATATATATTAGATGGAATTCTCTTGTAACAGAACATTTTTACCAGTTATATTATATATATATATATATATATATATATTGTGTGTGTGTGGTGTGTGTGTGTGTGTGTGTGTGTGTGCAGAACAAAAGATGAAGGAACATATTCTCGAGGTACCTATATTGTACCTCAAAATGTGTCCAGATAACGGGAGAGCGTTAGGTACCTTCATTCTTATGAAAGTCCCGTGGCGTTTGTTATATTTATCGTCCCTGCAAAGTTTTATACCGATGTAACTTATGCCATTATGTGTTTGTGTGTATATATACATGTATATATATATA
>NC_087201.1:126381845-126419345 GCF_015104395.2 Macrobrachium nipponense
CAGCACTAGTGAAATGAAGTAAATAAAGAAATGGGGCAGGTTATACGAATAATAAGGGAGCAGCGCACCAATACGTTTGTAACGAGAGTCACGATTGAGATGGTATGGGCATGTGTTAAGGATGGATGATGAGGAGGGAGTGAAGAGGGTTGGGGAAGAACCTGTTAGAGGAAGAAGATCGAGAGGGAGACAGGGAATTAGATGGCGAGATAAAGTGAAGGAAAATATGGAGAGATGAGGTTTGGTGCAGGATGATGCCTTTGATAGAAGGCAGTGGAGAAGGCGCATCAGGCAACCGACCCCTTCATGTAGGGACAACGGTGGGAAAGAAGAAGACACCAATACGTTTGTAACAAACGTCTAGAAGCTAAGGCACTAAACTTGAAGTAATGGCAACTGCTCTTTAGAAGCTATAGTCATTTCATTATTGAATAGACCAATTTATACACTTCCTCTTTTCAAGATAGACTTTCTTTTTAACCTAGGTTTTACCTGGAAAGGAAAAAAATGACCGTCCACGTCCGTAAGGTGCCCAGAAGGACGCGCGAGTTCCTCTTTGAAGTCATTCATTTCTGGCGTGGCTACAACAAATGTCTTAATCTTTCCTCATCAAAGAATCCCATGGGAATGACCGCACCTTTGCCTCCTTCTATAGTATGTCTTTTACACTGACGTGAATCTTGACAAGAAAAAAAATTTGTGTGCGATCTTTTTTCCTTAGGCTATTTTTTCTTGTCACTTCCTGTAAAGTAAATATAGATTTCAGTGATATAGTCATAATTTTTCAGGAACTGCTTTGCTTTAATAATCGATGACTTCACATGTTAAAACTTTGCCCTTTTAGTTTTGCTGTTTTTTACACTTCTATTTCTTAATATGATATTCGTTAAGATCATTACTCTATAATTCGTCTGTAAATCAAGAATATTGAAACGCCTTAACATTTTGTACACTCAGTCCGAATTCTCGGTGCTTTATACCTTATCAGTCACTTCTTCACCTCCATCTTATCCCTTTTTGCCCTTCCCCCTTACCCGCCTTCCTCATCCTGCCTCTCTCCCCTTCCTTCATTTCACTCCCCTCCTTTCCAGGACCCTCCTCCCCTCTTTTTCTCCCTGGCGTTTACTAGCATCATTATTACTCCCCGAGGGCAGCGTCAAGGGTCATAATCTTGCATAGAGCAATAAATTGGCCAAAGAAAAGTCCTAGCTGGCTACCCAGATTGTCTTACGATAATTCTCTCTCAGGTAAATAATACAGAAAGAGCCTCTTTATGCAGAGCTTGTTGAAGGATGTCCCTGTCTGCGACCAGAAGCTAAAACCGAGACGGGATATTCACAGTCATCTGTTTTGTGCTTGATTTCCTCTTCGTCGAGAGAGAGAGAGAGAGAGAGAGAGAGAGAGAGAGAGTTGGATGGGCTTGTATATTAACGCGGGCGGTGATTTTCGTAGATTACAACGGGGCTCTGCAAAAAATATAAAATTAATTATCTTTTTGTATTATGTCTAATAAAGCAGACTTGTTAGAATAAAAGAGTTCCACGGGAACGAGGGTTTCGGGATGATTTTCAGGGTATCACTTGCTTCAAGGTTCATTTTCCAAAACAGTCTTCATTACTGTCAAATGTAACTGCATTAACAATACTGTTATCGTATAGATGGGTGAGTTAATTAACCGAATGTAAAAGAGGCGACGAAAAAGAAAAGAGAGAGAAAAAAAAGGTTAAAAGAATATTTTCCAAAGGTATTCGGGAAGAAGTATTTTTACGAAGGAAGTTTTTTGTGGTGGAATTCCTTCATCAGTATAGTATGTAACGTATATTCCATTCATATGTATTAATTTGTTTTTATCTAGGTTATGCCAATCATAGTTTTACAAAGCAAGTAGATAAAATCCACTAATGTTTTTGAGTGATTATTCACCAACTTGACTTTATTACAAGAACAAACATCATCCACTTGAAAACCTTTCATTCTCGCCAAGGCGTTAGTTAAGTACGGTACAGATATACCCGAGTCGTTTTTGGAGTGAGTCTTATCATTGAATTCAGTCTAGAATTAATCCCGAGAGATATTGGAGTTATCCTTTCAAGTCATCTAGTTCTCAGGGCGACGTTCATTATTGAATACCGTTTCAGTCTTGCATACCCACTTGCGCTCAATATGACTCAGTATTACGCATGTATACATGTACGATTTGAGTACGGGAATTACATGAGTTTTGTCATTTTCTGTCTTTCAGTTCGATTCGTCGCTGCAGACAAGATTAAGCTTCTCTTCAGGAGCGCAGTCAAGATTAATGTTATTTGTGATCTGTCTCAGTTACGCAATACTTTGCCTTGGCTCGCTTGTGACGTCACGGTGAATTCATCTCGTCCTCCAGAAAATTTGCGAGGGTAACACATGGGATCGTTTTTGCTTAAAACTCGTCCATATCCTCCATTTTGAAGAAAGCTACGACAAATTTTCTTGAAGGACAAGGTAAGAATTTCCAATTTTTCCAATTGTTTTTGTTGTCCTTGGTGCTGGTATTATAGTATCAACCATTCTTGCTCTTATAGTTGACACTAATTCGATTCTGCTTTGTTTAGTTTTTTTTATTTGTGTTTCGTATTGACCTGCACCTTATTGATTTTCGCTTTATTTTAACTGATTTTAATGCTTCTGTGTACTTTTATTCCTGGTGACTATAATTTCACCGTAGGCTTTTACTTTGACTTACTTTTCAAGGTCACATGTCAATTTATAAGTAGGTATCATATTTCTCTCCGATTTTAATGAAACCTGGTAGGGAGGCATCTTAGCGGTTCGTGTGATTTTGTTGCAAATATTTGTGACCATCCAGGTTTCAAGGTCGCTTCAATTTAAGGGGCACAATTTCAGTCTCACCCTTCAATTTTTCTCTAATTTTAATAGAGCATGATTAGAATTTATTCTAGGGTGGGTGACTATTTGATACCAAACCACTTTCCCTTGCCCCTTTTTTCAAGGACACAGCTTGATTTAAAGGTCATTTTCTTTTTCTCTAAATTTGACAAGATCATAAGATATGTTTCTTGGAGAATTTTCCTGGGTCGCCGGCCACCTTCAAGGTCAAAATAACATTTACTCTATCATTGATGGTTATTTTCCGTTGGTCATTTTCTTCCAGGTCACAGGTTTATCCAGAGATCGGAACCTTAGTTTTTTTATCTGTGTCTTAGAAGCTGTGAAAAAAAAGTGTCTCAAGCGTTCGGAATTGCTTTCAGTATGCCTAACGATGAAGTTGTGAGGGTAAAACTGCAACTCGCCGAGGAGCGAATATTTCATCCGCAACAACAGGTTTCTCGTCAGCCCCTGCTGACTGCCGGTATTAAAGTTTCTTCTGTTACGTTTTATTAATATTTAGATGATTTCAAAAATTGTTTATTAAGTCAAGCACCACTATACATTGAAATGTTATTGTACAATTATTATGTAATAATATCGACACCGAATATTTGAATCTATTCGTCTGGACAGATACAGTTAAAATAAAGTAACTTTTTCCATTTTTTTAGGGTGAGGTTGCTACCCCAATGTCTTTTTTTGGCCCTAGCAATTGCTGGTATCCATTTACCTTATCAGAAATAAAAAATTTCAGCACAGTGAACTGAATTGCCGATTTCGTCTAAAAGTATTGTTGTCATTTTGTCGGAAATATAAAAGGCTACTAGTGATCAATTACAAAAATGTTTTATACCAAAAGATATAAAGAAAAACAGGATCTTACTTCGAAAAGCAAAACCTCCAATCAACCATTTTGGATGTATTTTTGGAATAGAAGTTTACTTCTGAAAACAAAGCTAAAACCGGATTAGTTTGAAAGTACACTTCAAAGTGAAAGCATCCAATGTGAAAAAGGCTGCTTGTGTAAACAGTTCAAAAGGTAAGCCGCTGAATCTTTTAAATGTTTTCCATTTGTGAAACACAAGCAGGTAGTAAACAATACCGATACTAAGTGTCAAGATTTAACACGTGCATATTTCATTGTATTGCTACTTATTATGCAGCAAGTATGGGATGGGAGCCCCCTAGGAGGGAAGTGCCGTCAGTGCACCTCATGCGGTGCACTGTAGGCATTACATAAGGTTCATTGGAGCGTCTCTTCGGCCCCTAGATGCAATCCCTTTCAGTCTTTTTACTGCCCCTCTGTTCATATTCACTTCCATCTTACTTTCCATCACTTCCAAACAAATATTTCGTTGTGCAACTGCGAGGTTATCATCCTGTTACACCTCTTAAACCTTTTTTCCGTTAATTTCCGGTTCAGCGCTAAATGACCTCATACGTCCCAGTGCTTGGCCTTAGGCTTAACTTCTATAAATGTATTCAATCAGAGTGATGGGAATGATCCCTTACGTATTAAACTTAATACTTTCCTGAGTAAAGTAAAGAATAAAAGAAAAAAGTAGAAGAGTAACACTTCTTGTCACAGGATCCAAAGAAACTTCTCCAGTTGTCCAAGCTACAGCATGAGTTACACCACAAATCACATGAAGGGAACCATCTGTTACTTACGACCATAAGAAAATATTTGCTTGGGTATTCCTAATATCAAGAAGGATATCTATATATATGAATGTATAGGAGTTGTATACCTTCATATATGGACACGTACATGTATGTATATATAATACATACATTTGTATAGCCTAAATATACATATATATATATATCTATATGTATATACTATGTGTATACATACATACATACATACATACATATTATATTTACATATATATAAAACATACATATATATATATTATATATACTATTATATATATATATATATATGTATATTATATAATATATAACTTATGTATAGTATATAATATATATAGTTGAGAGAGTGAAAGAGAGAGAGAGAGAGAGAGAGAGAGTAGATAGCATATTTTTTCTCATTCTGGCAGCGGCGCAGCGAAATTTTAAATATATATATATATATATATATATATATATATATATATATATATATATAATATATATGATTTATATAGTTAGAATATTTCCCCGATTTTGCTCTGTGTAAATTGGATAGATAATTATTATGTTGGCTCATAAATCTTTGAATGAATTTCCTTTAACTTTGATTTTGTATACAAATATTTGATAATAAGGACTCACTCCCTCTCTTTAAAGTACGGCAATTTAATATTAATGGTCCTTTCCATAAGCAGAACTTATTACATTTATGTTAACGTATATCGTGAATTTTAATTTGCATGTAGATGCAGCTATAGGCATTTATTAGAAATACTCATTATGAATTTGTTATTCCTGAGCAGTATTTAAACGTCATTTTTGTATTTAGATTTCGAACAAGCTCACATTTGGAAACACTTGACTTTTTATACTCACGGATTTACAATACCTGACAGTTTTTCTATGTATGTATGTATGTATGTATGTATATATGTATGTATGTGTGAGTGTTGATCAGTCCCAGTTAGGTTTAAGGATAGAATTTGAGAACCAGATACAATATCCTTCTATGATCATTCTCTCTAGAAGGGAAGCTGGGGTATGGTAAGAAAAACTATATGTGTAATTTCATTAGTACAAGTCGGGCTTAGGTGTGCAGAGAGAAAATGGGGAATATTTGGAAAAGCTAATTAAAGGATATATTATAATATGATATATATATATATATATATATATATATATATATATATATATATATGAGTCTGATCACATCACCTGTGATTCAATATACCACCACAAGACTAAAGTGCACTTCACTAAATGTCCCGATTTCTTGGTTTCTAGGTTCGCGCCCGGGAGCGGACGAAATTATATCAACTAAAATTTCCCCTTCAGTTAACATATATGAAAATATATTAATTCTTAGGTAAAGAAACTAATTGGATATTATATATCTATATATATATATATATATATATATATATATATATATATATTCATATATATTGTAATCTATGCCACAAGGGTTCTGAGTGACGAAATGACGAATTTGTCGACAGGGAATGTAGTAGAACGACAAACAACTAACGAAATCTTCGTATGGAATTTTTATGCGTTGTTGATTGGATGGTACTGGATACGGGAGGTAAAAGAAGGGTGGTTGATCTACGAAAGTAATGATGAAAGAGGGCAGACATATTCAAGGTGAAAGAGACAGGATGTGTCATAACAGTGGCATTTTCAAGAAAACAGCAAGGGTCCCCACACTGTTCAAATATTCTCGTAGCCCTTAACTGCGTAATACCATGATACATTAGTTCTTTGTTGATTTTCGGGTCAATGGTCGCCCTCAGTGGATGGATGGGGAATAAGTCTCTTTGGTTATTGGTAATGTACTACATGTCACTCCCCATTGCTTTGGCTTGATATTACTGGTACTGCTAGGTCAGCAATTGCTATAGTTATGTAGTAAGGACGAAGTTGGTTGATGTGAAGGTACTAAGTAATTGTAATATTTCCTAGCATATACCATAAGCATCAAAGACTATTGTGACAGTGGCAGGTCCATAGTATGCTATGTAGCACGGGGTATTTATTGTACTACTAAGTCTTATGGGGGCATCTCAAGGTTCATTTTCAGTTTGGACTTTGGTGCTTCCTTCACCTGTTCAGAAAGTCTTCATATAGCAGTGAAGGAAAAGGAATGCCGGTCTTATACTGAATTTATCTGCTAGACTTCACTGAGTGTGTATTCCAAATATAAGTGTGCACATTTACCAAGTAAGTCATTATTTTAGTTGTTCTTCCTAGGGCATCTCTGAGATTCTAATTACTCATTTGAAAGTCTGAAACAGTTATTCATCTGCTTCGTTGGTCCCAGAAGATATGGTGCTCCTGATAGTAGTTATGAACTATTTCCCGACATCAGCTTTATAATTCTTCTGACTAAAATGCTGTCGCATAAGTATGGCGATAACATTAAAAATCCTGTTCAGGAAGTTGACTAAATATCCCGACACTGTTCAGGTTTTGATTACATCTTAAAGTTCACTTTTCATGTAGATGATGAAGTGACCCAGGTGAATTGGCCTTCAGTGTTTCTGTGGTATCATCCATGAATGGTTAGCTGGTTTAGCTGTCTTGTTTAGAAACTCTGTGAAAGTCGTGTCAGATTAAATGAAATATTTATGTCCGAGAAGTTCATGTCCATGCCTATTCCAGGCTAATAAACAGCCATGCATGCTAGTTGCTACAATCGTAGCATTCAAAGGTAACCAAATGTTAAGCTTGTTCAAAACAATGAAAGGTGTTTTGTTACGCCGTTGTTCACTTCCATTACAATTTTAATTCCATCATTGGAGTCAAGCAGTCGCTCGGTACTCAAATGTGGTGGGAATTGTCCATAGAATTTTGTAGACCGTGAGGGGGCCAGGTTAGTAGTAGTAGCTAGATTAAGCCAGCTTTGTGCTGGCACGGGCTCTTGCTTCACAGCAGCCCGTAACTGGTGATGGATGAAGGATTCTTCTCTACAATATATCATTCGACTCCAATTTAACCACTGGGCCAGAATTGAAATAATTTAGTGGGGGATAAAGTGTTAAAGAAGCAAATCCCAGTAACTAAGGAGAGCGTGGGAAGGAAAGGATAAAATGTGAGTGGGAGAAAAAGTTTGGGAATCAAAGTTCCCTTGGGATATGAAGAACGATGTTAATACAACGAATGGATGAATTTTATCTTATACAGTGAATTGCTGTAAATCATTAGATATTGCTCACTTGAGAGTGGCCAGATGAGGAGTTAATCTTCTCAGCGCCGCTCGTTAAGGTACTGGCGAAGAGGAACAGCAACGGGATGATTAGATGAGGCAGCTGGTGTTCGGATTGAACAACAGGTGCTTGGATTTGAAGGTTTGGATGAGGTGGGGTTGTATGCGATTTAGCAGTGTCTCTCTGTTTACAGGTGTCCCTGTAAAAAGTTCGAAGAGAACGATGATTCCTTCGAATCATTTTGAATCGGTTTTGAAACTGATTGTCAACTCAGAGCAACGGATGATTAATGGTAAATTTTAACTTATTCATAAGCATGGATGCACTGACTTTCTTTTAGGTTTTTTTAAGGTGAGAAATACCCAATTACATTATTTTTGTGTTTATGAATTTTCCTGTTGACTTATTGATATAAAGCCCACCTGCAAAATTGAATGATCAAGTTTCTTAAGTTAAAAAAAAAACAGGATTTTTAACGTTATAAGTAATATTATAAGAATGGCTACATTCAATCTTATACGTGTATGAAACAGAAAAAATAACAATTTAAATACTTTTCATACGAATTAATCCGGGATGTTTTCTAGTAAACTAAATAGCTTTTCCTATACTAGAGATATTTACTGTAAAAATTAAAAATACTTCATAGATAATCCATGTTCAGATAAATATTCAAAATGGTACGTTGTCGTAGTATTATTAAAGGTCTTATCATATAAAAACACTCATGAAAAACACAGCATTCTCTACAAAATTCTAAACACCGATTATAGTGCATTGTATTGTGAGGTAACTATTTTACCAAAACAAGTCAAAAGAGTGGTGGTCTTTTTGTTCAAATGAAACACTGAATACAAATAACTCGATTGTTCTCATATTTATGAAATATCGATCAAATTTATATTCTCGTTTTAAACGTAATTTGCTCAAAGGCACTACCATTTTCGCTTGGATGTATTTTATTTTCAAAGGAAGTCAGATTTTAGTGTTAATGAACTGTTATAATCCAAATATTGGTTCTTTTCCTTGGAATCAATATGCACGTTGTCTAACATACACAATAAATGTTATTCCTTTTTTCAATTGGGGAAAATTGAGACCTTCAACGTTACGTTACTCTGTCCAGCAATGAATAACCCAATTCCTTGTAGTTACAGAGTGTAAAATCAATAGATGGCTCCGAAAGATGTACAGTTATCATAGACCATCTAATTCTCATTGTTTCAGGGAGTCTTTTTCAAGGCATCGGATTACTATCCCCTAGAATCTGTATAATTCTACTAGCGTAGCGACTTACGACCTATTTGGTCACTCTCTACAAGTACAAGTTCCAAGTAACATGAAACACTTTGGCAGTTATGATCCACACTCACAGGCCCCAAGTATCCTTCATTGGTGTTAGAGTTTTTGGTAATTGTCTATAACTAAAAATCATTCCTTGTGCTATCTGCTATATGAGAGAACCATATATAGAACGCTTAAAGAAAATAAAAATACCACATAATCGCTCATTATTGGTTAAAAGTATTACCATTTTTAATACTCTTGCTTATTTGTTTATTTTTTTCCATCGGAATTGTATAGTGTCGAAATCATGTAGAAAAGAGGCAATAGAAATTTTCACCTCCGATTATAGGTGATTAAATTTGCTAATTATGTACCTCCAAACACCTGAAAATAGAAAATATTGAAATGCCATTTATATATATATATATATATATATATATATATATATATATATATATATTATATATATACTATATATATATATATATATATATATATATAGTATATTTAAATGTATAGTGTGTGTGTATGTTTGTACACACACACACACACACACACACACACACACATATATATATATATATATATATATATATATATATATATATATATATATATATATATGTGTGTGTGTGTGTGTGTGTGTGTGTGTGTGTATAAAACCGAATACCACAGGAAAATGATAGGCAGAAATCCAAGCGCTTTCGTTCTTAACTAATACAATGTCTTAGTAAGACGAAAGCGCTTAGATTTCTGCCTATCATTCTCCTGTGGTATTCGCTTATTTAATGAAGTCACGTGCATGTACTGTGATTTTTAAAGCATACATATATATATATATATATATATATATATATATATATATATATATATATATATATAATAAATGATGGCCAATTACAGTAATTGTTAACCCAGTGGAACCAAGCCCTAGGTCCCCCCCCACAACCTCAAATTCAGTCATTAATGACACAACAAAAATTACCAAGAGCAAAGTGCTGCTTCTCAAAGAAGGGCATCACACAAATGAGTGAGCATCCTTCTCGTCAGCCATACTTTATAGGTATTTCCAACTTAAGTAATGGTTGTCCTTTGTTCGTAAGCTGCATCAGGCTATGTTTACCCTCTTCTGTCGCCAATTTTGGGAGGATACTGTCAGCCAGAAGCAGCCCAGTTACTCCGAGGATAACAACTCTCAATTTTCCTAAGTGGGAGGGACAAAGGCAAATGGAAGGTGCCTCATCCCTTCCTCTATACACCGTGAAAGGAACGACACCCTCCTCAGGCAGCTCCTCTCTCTCTCTCTCTCTCTCTCTCTCTCTCTCTCTCTCCTATCTCCCGCTCAGGTAGCTCGTCTCTCTCTCGCTCTCCTCTCTCTCTTTTCTTTCTCTCTCTCTCTCTCTCTCCCTTGCCTCCTGCTCAGGTAGCTCGTTCCCTTACCTCTCTCCACCTCCTCTTCCCCTGCCTCCTCTTCAGCCTCTTTTGGTCGATTTTATGCTCTGTCATCGTCTGCCTTCTGAAGGAAGCCTCCTCCTTTTCATTCACCTAATGCATGTCTCCTTTCAGCTCTCATTCGTTGTCTTTCACGAGTGTTTCCTCAGCTCGCCTGTTGATAAGAAATACTCTACTTCGCTCTCTTATGGATATCACATTGCTGAAGAGAAGTGCTGTAAAAATCACGCTTAGCCCGCGTAGATTCTGCTGCTTTAAATGCGTAGGTTTGCAAAAGTATTATTAGAATGTTCAAATAAGAATTCTGTCACACAAAAGTAAATAAGAGTTCATTGAGTAAAACTACTGGCAAAGTCTGAACTCCCCTCTTTCAGTTGTCATCTGTATGCAAGAAAAGATATATATATATATATATATATATATATATATATATATATATATATATATATATATATATAGTGTGTGTGTGTGTGTATGTGTGTATGTGTGTGTGTCTGTGTATGTGAGTGTGTGTAAATAAATTCTTCTGTTAAAACAGGATACGTCTCAAGTATAAAAGGCATTAAAGCATCTATTTGGTTTAAAGTAAAGTATTCTGTGGACTAACTTCTACCCCTGATAAGGTGGGAATTCAATCCACCGAAATATAGTCCTTAGCTTTAAACCAGATTGTTTTAATGGGCCGTTTATACTTGATATATATATATATATATATATATATATATATATATATATATATATGTATTTTTTTTATTGTCACTTCAGTTTCTGACGATGCCATTAAAAGGCAATGAAGTAAAAAAAAAATGCGCTGAATAATAGTAAAAGAAACAGTCCAGCATCACATAGCTAATTCCCACCCCCCAACCCCCATTCTCTCTCTCTCTCTCTCTCTCTCTCGGTTAATCGATTGATCTATCGATCGACACTACATTTGTATTTGGGTTTGTGTGTAAATTTGTATATCTGATAATGCTTTAATTGTTTTAATTTATATATACACATATATTTTATATTACATATACATTATATGCATACTTATATATATATAAATATATATATATATATATATATATATATATATATATATATATATATATATATAATAATATATATATACACGTGTACACAGATGCTGATTCCAAAGAGATTGCTTCTAAATTAAATACTGGATAGTGCCCATCCTGATTCTAAGACGGACTTACGGGTGTTCGAAGTATTAGTGGTGCAGTTGAAAATCTTCTGTTGACAGTTTACTACTTCATTCCTCTATTCAATAGTTTTTACAAATCCTTTTAACAGGATACGGGCCAAGGGTGAAAGAAAAGAAATATTGCGCGTCGCTTACCGGCACATGTGAAAAGTACATTTCTTTTAATGTTGTGAGCAAGCTTAAATTGTCACTCGTATATAACAAAGTATATAATTATTTGCTTGACATCCCGCATAACTCTTTGCCTCCAGACAGACGTTAGTATAGATTCAATGAAGAAGTCATGAATTCCATCAGTGTCAGAGATGATGTTAGAATGACTCGAACACTGTCATTGCATATGATTAAGCCAACAAGTCAAGTACCTTTATGACGCTAGCCGTGTCATCTTGTAGAATAAATCTTTATTGGATAAAATTATGACATGTAACTGTTGCATGCAATGATATGATGACGCAGTGTTTTATTATGTTCTTGCACGTCTGAAAAGATAACGTAACGGACAGATAGATACTTGGTAACACCCGCAAGTGCTTGATATGTCACTTGCATTATCTATAAAGACAGGCATTATTTGCCCAAATGAGATGGGCAGTTGAAGGTTTTGTTGCATGACCTGCGTCAGACAGGCATGTATAAATGTATGTATGTATTATATATGTACATTATATACATATCTATATATATACATAATACATATATATATATATATATATATATATATATATATATATATATATATATATATATATATATATATGTGTGTGTGTGTGTGCGTGTGTGTGTGTATGTATTTACACACACACACACACACACACACATATATATATATATATATATATATATATATATATATATATATATATATATATATATATATATCAGTCGATACAAGGTGAAGGACAATCCTTTATTCCCATTATATGTACTTTTATTGTCGCGACGTTTCAAGACATAAAAGTCCCATTATCAAGCTAAAAGAGAGATAAAACAAAGTTAAAATCACAAACTCGGCATACATATTAAAAGCTTAAAAAGTTAACAAATATAAAAAGCAAGTACAAGAGTAGGGAGGAGTCAATACCATCAGGTGCTGAAAGCACAGACCGAGTGACAATTCAGGCCGGGTCAGCTTCGACTTGAACTCACGAGAGATACAGAGGTGTTGCGGAAGACTGGGTGTTTAACTGCGGAACGAGTTTTTGTTAATGAAAAGTGATTCTAAAATAGCTAAATGCTGTTCGTTAGGGGATTGGCCTATAATTTTAAAATCTTTGTAATTCATGTCAGTTTACATTTCTTTGTGTGCTCGCGTATACATGAAAACTCAGGATTATTTAATTTGACACCTGTTCTATAACTAACGCCACGATGAGAGTCTAATCTCACTTTGAGTAACCTCCGTGTGGAGCCGACGTACTTCCCTAGATTACATCTAGGGCAATTAAATAGATATACGACTCCTGAGGTCATCAGTGGACTGAGTTTCTCCTTGTGTTTAAATTAAACAGAGATCTGATATTCATTGGGTTGCAAGGTTACTCAAAGTGAGATTAGACTCTCATCGTGGCGTTAGTTATAGAACAGGTGTCAAATTAAATAATCCTGAGTTTTCATGTATACGCGAGCACACAAAGAAATGTAAACATGACATGAATTACAAAGATTTTAAAATTATAGGCCAATCCCCTAACGAAACAGCATTTAGCTATTTTAGAAACACTTTCATTAAACAACTCGTTCCGCAGTTAAACACCCAGTCTTCCGCAACACCTCTGTATCTCTCGTGAGTTCAAGTCGAAGCTGACCCGGCCTGAATTGTCACTCGGTCTGTGCTTTCAGCACCTGATGGTATTGACTCCTCCCTACTCTTGTACTTGCTTTTTATATTTGTTAACTTTTTAAGCTTTTAATATGTATGCCGAGTTTGTGATTTTAACTTTTGTTTTATCTCTCTTTTAGCTTGATAATGGGACTTTTATGTCTTGAAACGTCGCGACAATAAAAGTACATATAATGGGAATAAAGGATTGTCCTTCACCTTGTATCGACTGATGTCTACTGGTTGATAGAACCGCCTTCAATTTTCACTATATATATATATATATATATATAATATATATATATATATATATATATATATATATATATATATATGTATATATATATATATCCATCCATATTTAATTGTAACTCTTGTTATATTTTGAAAGGTGATTGGTGATTTTCATCTCTGACCTGAGGCTCACTTCTATCTTTGAGTAATGTTCATCGAACGGTATCTTTCTTCTAAAAGATAATTTTTTGGGTGTTCCGTTAATGGTGGAAATATGCGTACCAAGGTTCTTGCTCCTTGCGATGGGAGGCTCAAGTTATCGCGGGAGAAAGTCTGCTGATTTCTTGAAGTCTCCCTCTCCTTCGCATTGCAGTCTTGGAACTTCGTCCTCTTTGACTCGATGTGGAAGTCCTCCGGAGGTTGAATTTTTAGCATCACATAAAATAAGGAATTTCACATTGTCCGAGTTTTTGCGTTCACTCGGTAACCAAGACATAAAGAAAGTTTGGTTCTGCAGTTTATTTATTTGCTTATTGCATTAGGATTGTGCACCACTAACTGACGTATGCATAATTTTACGCATGTATATGGGGATTTTAACAAGATATCATAAGCATCTATCTATATCTATTTATCTATCAATCTATCTACTGTGCAGTCGTGTCAGTGTATCACAAACCTCTCAACCATTGTAATTTCTCTACCGACAACTTTGCAAAGATCTTTACGTAAATTACTTTTCCGCGATCAGTATCAAATGAACTTTCCTGCTTCTATGACTTAAAATTGTGGTAAATTCTCTTCATATCGTATTTTGCTTAACGATAGTTATTTTCCTTTTATTGCGTTCATACTGTAGATTAGATGTAGCAAGTATTCTTAAGGTTTATAAATTAAGAAAAGGCACGAAACAGACTGCTAGGTACTGATGATCAAGTGACCTCGGGATGGAAGTTACATAATTTTCTGCTTTTATTTTGAGTTTTTTCTTTAAAAAGCAAGCTTGCAGAAATTACGGGATCTTATAACGTTCAGGCTACGCTTAAAAACAAAGAGAGCGAAGAGATCGTGACGCTGTTTCTGTAATTAATGAACGCTTGTTTCTTTGGATAATCATTCTTTCCAGATAGTATTTATTTGTATCGCGGTGTCCTTTCCAGTTTCTAGTCTCTTCCACATCTGAAGGCTGGTCATAGATGGGTAACTGAAAAATTTATTAGCCACTATTCTGCATGGTTCTGAGTCCAAAACTGAAATGTATAATGCTTAGTAATTCTGAAAGTGCATTTAGCAGTCATATACCGAGGAATGTCTAGAGGTTTTTCTTTGATGTTATTCGCATAGGACTCCTGGCAAAAAAGTGACAGAATTGAGTTGGCCGAAATGGAATGCCTCATTACTTTAGATAGTCGAGAGGATTCGTGACTTTGAGCCCTTCAGAGAATGTTAACTAAGGAAAATGGGAAAAAGAATCATCCAAATACAAGTCGCACTGAACAACTAGATAGAGAATAACACTTTCGTTCTTCTCGGATATTTCTTATACCTTATTTTGCAGACAGTTATCACTACCTTCTCCACCAATATCGAGAGGTTAGAGAAATCGCTGGTATCATTTGCTCAATCTAATCTTAAGACTGTGTTGTTCATACTAAGAATTTACTTGAAAGATACTGACGACAATGAGTAATGTTTGAATATGATTTATACATTTTTCTTTATCATTTAATATTGTCAGAGAAGAAGAAGAAGAAAGAAGAAGAAGAAGAAGAAGAAGAAGAAGAAGAGTAGAGAGAGAGAGAGAGAGAGAGAGAGAGAGAGAGAGAGAGAGAGAGAGGTGGTGGGGATGGGAATGGGATTTGGAGGGGAGGAGTTGGGGCGTGGGGACTTAAAAGGAGGGCCCCCCCTTGTTTCACGTCCTAGAGACGAGTAAAGACAGAACCAATTCGGAAAACATTTTACCTCCGCGAGAATTCGACGTTCCAAAGGCCTCTTTAGCCCCAAATTGGTTGGGAAGGTAATAGGGGTTTAAAGGCTCAGTAAAGAAGGCTTCCTATCATATAGAATGATCAATGTTGCCCGAGGGAATTGGCCTTTTAGTACAAGCTGGAAGTAGATAGCAAAACCGATTAACATTTCAGGAAAAGCATATAACAGTTCATACAGCAACGTTATCCCCTGTTTCTAGCAAATGAAGAATATTTCTCCGTCGCGTGCTCTTTCGTACTTACCATCGCTTATGGGGTTAGGTGCAAAAATCTTTTCCTTCACGGAGAGAATCTCTCCCACCAATAATTGTCACCATTAACACACGCAAAGCAGTTGGGTGTGCATTTAAGTACGACAAGAATTGTGCGCCCACGCGCGCCCAGACGTAAAAGAAAGTGTTTGTGGTAAAACTACTGTTGCATGCTGTAGGTGCAATGGTGTTATTAGAGTTTTGCTGGAAACTGACGGGGAGGTTGAGAAGAGGAGAGCTGGGTGTATTTTCGGGTAAAAGGAGGAGGAGGACTACCGACACCTGCTCGGGGGACACCGGTAACGACGGAATGAAGAGCAAGGGGAGATGAAGACCTTGGGCTATTACACCCCGCGTTATTTTTGTCGGGGTGAACAATGCCAGATGACGCCTCTCCCTCCCCCTCCCCCCTTCTCTTTTTTAATATTTTTTTTTTGGGGGGGGAGGGTTTGTGTATTTTAGTTCTTACTGTCATTTGTTACTTTCTACTTCACTTCTGTCCTATTAAAGTTCGGTAATTTATTGCGTATACTTTTTGTCCCTCAGCGTCGGTACATCGTTGGAAAATAGCAACTATCTTGTTTTTACGTTCTTCACTCTCACAACGTATGTCCATATTTTGACCGATTTCCTTTGCAAAAAATATGAAACGTTGTTATTATGCCAAAACTCTGATCTTTTTAACGTTATGTCGTAAGGCTATAGTCCAATGGCATCAACTTCACATTATAATGCAACCTTCTCAGTATCGTTCACTGCTTCTGAAACTTAAATTTATTAGGTTGAATCCCAGCTTGAATCTGACGCATAAGCAACGGTCATTGGAGAATGGTTCACCTCCAATGGTTCACAGCGAAAAATCTTGATACAAAGCATATAATCTTGTAGTATCGTACAGAACTGAAATTCAGCTCAAAGTGTGTTCATTAGGATAATTAACGAAAAGATTATATATATATATATATATATATATATGTATATATATATATATATATATATATATATATATCCTACATATGTGAAAATATATTAATTCCGAGGTGAACCAAATTGGGATCGTAAAGGACATTGTAGGTTAATGCACTTTGCATGTATATGTATGCTCTATATATATACATATAATCTTAATATTTATAGGTCATAAATATTCATATACATACATTATAAATACATATGTATAGCATGAATTGATTTACTATTAACATATATGTATATATACTCATGTATATAAGCATGACTTTATATATATATATATATATATATATATATATATATATATTATATATATATATATATATATATATATATTGTGTGTATCGTATCTGCATGTGTGTGCTTTATTAATCACTTAAGTATATTGTATGCGTTATACATTACAATGTTAAGGTATGATGGAAGCATACAAATTAATTTGACAGAAATGTGAGGCCTAACTAAGGAGGAATTAATTTATTTGTCAGTTAAATTGAATAGTTATAGGAATCCAAAGTTAGAGGAGGACTCCATAATTTACAATAGAAAAAAAAGGTCACTGAAATGAGCAGCAAAATGTTTGCTAGTAACTTCTATCTTTAAGCAACAAACATACTGTATATAAATTGCAGAAGACCTTGCCTGAGAATATGTTAAAATACACACACGTTTACACACATGGACGCACATTAATGCATAATGGTTTTATATCGAAATTAATGCATAATGTTTTTATATCGGGTCCTTTTTTTTTTTTTTTTTTTAGCGAGTTGAGGATCTAAACAGCTAAACCAAAAATCATAAACAAACACACACACATATATGTATGTGTGTGTACAAAAAAAAATATATGTACTTTATTTATACTATAGCAAATTGGCAATGGAGCTCTCAAATGCTTCTCCCCATAAACCATCCCATATCATTCTGAAATTCGCCGGAACTTCCATTTTTCTCCATTGCTTAGTTTCTGCTTTTGTTCTCTCGATGGTAATGAAGTTCTCCTTGAGCTGAGTTTCTCTCACTTTCCCGCTGCTGTCTCAGAGATGTCTCAGGTGGACGATTTATGGCTCTCACAGCAGTAATGAGCCGCCAGATGCTGGGACGGGACAGGGAGGGAGGGGAAGGGGAGGGAGGGAGGGAAACTTCGACAAACACATAACCAGACGCGCGTTCACTCTCCTTCGCTTGCAAGCAAACACGACATACGCAGAATTTGGGCAGGTTTCGTTCATTAAAGACAGCGAGGCTTTGTTTTCGTTTTAACCTATAATTGCTATAGGTTTGTTAATTTCGCATTCATAAAAATGTTATGAAAGGATGTCATTCCTTCGATGCTACTTTAGATCTACTTTAGCTATACTTGAATTAGTGAGAACATTGTCCCTTTCTTTGACGCCGGGAAATGTTTAACATTATAAAATTCATATTCGGTGACTGTTCTCCGTCACTGTACGAACGCCACTGAACGCGCCTCGTGTTAGTGTGCAGATTCTGCTTTGTGATTTAGGACAAAGCATAACCATAAGCTTTACTGTCTGAAATAACTTCTCTTGGTTTTGGTTTTAGGTTAATGGATCATAAGCAGTGAGGGATATACCGTAATAAAGTCTCATTTTCCCGAGTAACTGGCCATTTAAACGAGGGGAATTTACTTGAATTAAGTTTTAGATTACTTTTGAATAAGCATGCTATAATTCTTATCGTGATGATATTCGTATCAGTTTTCAGCCAAAGACACAAAACCTTCCGTATTAAATTGCAGATGATTAATCCTCTCGTGGAAGGAATTATATGCAAATTGATGTGAAGAGAGATTTGCGATGTCTTAAACAAATAGACACGCAGAAGACGTCAGACGCTCGGAAGAGACTTAACTGTCTAAGAAAGGAAATTATGAGGAAGTTTATCACTATTACCTCCTGTTCAGACGGACGTGCAGATGTAATTTATTCAAGTCGGCCAGATAACAAATAAAGAAATAAAGATATTTCGAGTGTCGATGAAGTTCACTAAAAAACCACTGAGAGGCACAGAAGCGAAAGACGTAAAAAAGTTATCACAACAAAAGAGAGAGAGAGAGAGAGAGAGAGAGAGAGAGAGAGAGAGAGAGAGAGAAAAGGTGAACCAAAGGGATAGGAGGGGGTGCCAGAAAAGGGGTAGGGGCACAGAGATAACAGTGACCATCCTTTACCTCGTGTCAGTTGCGAGGAGGATCGATCATAGGTCACAAAAGGGGATCCATCCGTCCTTCGCCCTCAAGGAACTTTGGGTTAAAGGAACGCGGAACACAGCATCTCTGATATCCAACTGCCCGCTGCCAGTTTCCAAATGGACACAAACATACACACATGCACGCACGCAAGCGCTCGCATCGCCTCCTTGGAATTTCTAGCCTACAAATGTACGGTAAACAATGCGATTTTAGATAGTTGCAAACACTGAGCTTATACAACAACAGTGATTCAATAATCTTATAAGGGGAGTGAGTCTTTCTTTTGGTTTCATTCTCTCTCAGTCTATCTTTGTTCCTTTGGAACGACCTCTTGGGATTTCTATCAGCAATTTTTTGTTTTGAAGAAAGAGGGTTTTTATGTGACAGTATCGAGCATCGATAAGTTCGATTATATTTACGTCAGTAGCTAAGACTGCTCTTTTTGCAGAATTTTTTTAAGCATTTATATCGATGGAAAATTGACCTTATAAGAGTACTTGTAGGTTTGCAGCATTTGAAAACGCAGTTTTATTTAGTATGTTTTTTAAGAAGGTCGTGCGTTTTATTAGCATAGATATGCACGCACAAATATTCTGTTGACGCAAGAAGTGACCTAAATGTATAGTACTCTGACGATTGTGTTGGCAACCGGGTTAAATAAAATGTGCTTGGAGTTAAGAACTTCATCACAAGAAACTTGCTAAGAATCTAGAGACAAACTTCCACTTTTGCCATCTCTTTAAGTGGAAAAAGGCGTACATTCGTATACATATATGTATTATATAATATATATATATGTATATATTATATATATATATATATATATATATATATATATATATATATATAGCTAATAAAAGGAGCCCATAAAAAAACACCAAAATGTAGAGAGAAAAGATACTATATTTCAGAGACTGCTGTCTCCTCTCTTCAGGTATATGAATGAGAAAAGTTTACAGAAAAGGTGGTATTTATACAAGAGATTCGTCCACAAGTAAGCCAATTTAGGTCACCCCCGCTGATAATCTTCCTTTAATCTTCTTAAGCGGTTGGTTGAATGAACACTGCGTCGACGATGTCCGATGTCCAATTCCCTTTTGAGATGTTCATTACCTGCTTCTCTCTCTCCCTTTTTTTTTTTTTTTTTTTTTTTTTTTTTTTTTCATTCAACCAAACGCTTAAGAAGATTAGAGGAAGATTATCAGCGGGGGTGACCTAAATTGGCTTACTTGTGGACGAATCTCTTGGTATAAATACCACCTTTCTGTAAACTTTTCTCATTCATATACCTGAAGAGAGAGACAGCAGTCTCTGAAATATAGTACTTTTCTCTCTACATTTGGTGTTTTTATGGGCTCCTTTTATTAGATGGAATTCTGTTGTTACAGAACACTTTTACCAGTCATATATATATATATATATATATTAAATTCGACAGGAGTGTGAACAGCGGGGTTTGAATCGACTTATATATCTTTTGATAGATTAATGGTTAAGTTACTGTGACTCTCTGTATCAGACCGATAGGCACAGGTTCGAATCCTTGCCCGAGTACAAAAATAGATGAGCTTATTTTGAATAATTTACTTTGGATGCGCAAAAACTATAAGGCGCAAATATGCAAACATTCATAGAGAAGTCGGTTTCATTTATCGCCAATGATTGTTCGTATGCAAAAAAAAAAAAAAAAAAAAAAAAAAAAAAAAAAGACCGGTGGCCTTCATAAAATACGTAAAATAAAAAAAAATAAAGTATTCGGAACGTTGGTTGCGAACCATTACTGCAACCCTCCAGGTCCCAGTTTGGAATGTGTTAAAGTGTGACAATCATTTTTGAATATTTCCTTTTTTGCATTCTAGTGTTTCATCCAAAAGGAAAGGATCTGATCTTCGAGGTTATAATGAGATTTTAGAGCAGAGCGCACAAAGAAATAATGAAGGCAGTCATTGATTTTCGTTTATAAGCAAATATCAGTAAGCTAAAGGTAATGTAGTTTGGAATGTAAATAAATTTAACGATTTTTAGTGTTTCCTGGTGCATAATTTACAATAAAGATACCTCTTGAACAATTTGATAATGATAATAAACAATTTTGCTAACAAAAAAATGAATCGGAAAACGTTAAAGAGTATTTTTGGCAATTTCATAGAGTGTACGTATATTATGCCAAGTGAAATAATTATTTGCAATGGGGAGCCAAAGTATTTATTTATTTATTTAATGCTGAATCGTCGAAGGGGGACATTAAGTCTGTGTGGTGCGTTAAACGTGGTGATTACTCTTGAGAGTTTAAAGAACTTTAGGAAGGGCAAGCCAATAGAATTATAAATTTTTCGTTATTAGTAAATATTATTTACTAGGTATCAACTTGACAGCTTTCGTTTTAAAGAAAGACCTCAAACACAAAGCATGCAAGTTAAAAAGAAAAGACAATAAAGTACCGATTTTTTTCTCGTCTTACTCAGTAATCTTCATGACGTCAAAGCATAAATTGTAGTCATTCGTTCGTTCTCTCTACGATTTATAACTTGCGTAAAGAACGTCCAGGCAACAATTAAATTAACCTAAGTTTTCAGTTCGTATCTCTAAAACCTCTATAATTCAGCATAACACCAATGTACCATTATTATCCCTGTGTTTGCTTTTCGTACTAAATCTGTAGCTGTGTTTGTCATGAATGTTGTTTTATTATCTAAATAATAACGTCCGTTCGCCTAATTTCATGTTCCACAAATAAACAGAATTCCTCCGATCATGACAACACCTTTTTCCCCCCGAATGCTGTTTTCGCATTGTGTCTGATACTCACGCTATAACCCCATTGAGAAAAGCTTAACTGACCCATTCATAAGCATAATCACTGGCAACTGACCTTTGTCTTCTCCTGGCAGGTATTCTGGAGGATTTGATTTCTTTTTTATACATTCTATTCCATGAACGACCCTGCGACAAATGGATGCGGGTGTGATGTTCCATTCGATAAAATCACCGTCAATCTGATAAAACCAAATAGGATTATTTACGGTGCTTTTGCGATCTATATAATCCTTTTCGCTTCTTAGATGTCGAAGGCCGTCCATTCTTTTCTTATAGTATGTAACTTTTCTTATCTCTTGATGCTATCCATGCAGTATATTCTACAGTAATTCACAAGTTTGAAAATACCAATCAGAGGCTATAAGATTTCACGAATCTTTTTGTGAACGCTTGCTCAATCAAAAAGCCATACTTTTCTGAGTAACTAATGCTTAGCGAAAAAAATCCATTAAGGCAAATTGTCCAGGGTACGGTGGGAGAGAATTTTAAGTCATTGTAGGGAAAAAAGCTCTTCTGGAAGAGCAAGTCATCATCAATAATGCGAAAAACGTTTGAAAAAACTTTGTTGGCATGTATTAGATCCAAGGCGAATTTTCAAATATCATTGTCCTATAACCATTTCCACCTGTTTTCTGTCTCAAATTATTTTGTATCCTTGGGTTTTAATATCACTAGATTGCCTTGTAGTTCGACAAATGAAGCTGTCAGTCCCCTTATATGTTGTGAATCAGTTTCATGTTATTTTTCCATTAATTTGTCTGAAGACGAAATATTTTTATTGTGGGTATTATTACAAATTATTTTCCACATTAAGCTTTGTACATCCATTTATTTATGAATACCTGAACACTTTATACAGTTAGATTTTAATGAAATAAATTGACCTCTTGGAAATCCATCACCAAGTGTTCTGAAAATTCTTGCTAAAACTATTATTTTTATTCGGGAGGATATCATATTAAATAAAGATATCAGCAATCGTAATGGTAGTCAATGAATACGATAGGCTTCATTTCATTTATTTAGCATGTCTCTTATAAGGACTGACATTATGAAGAATACCATGAACTTCAGTTATCTATTGGTTCTTCATACCTAACAAAGTGATTTTACAATGAAATGACTGACTTCTTTTGAAACAGGTTCCTTTCACCCTGTAATATCGATGAATGTTTTTGCAAACTAGAGTTGCATTAATCTTCGGCATAGGAAAGTTCTGTATTATTCAGTACTATTTTTACGTTTAAGTCTAATATTTATGCGAACTCCACAATACTTTGTAAATAGTAACGAAACTAATCAGGCACCCAGAAGTCTTTCAAAATCGCTCTTTGGTTAAAGAGGCGCTAATGTCAGCGAATGAAAAGATTCCACTTCACGAGATTAAATCTGACTCCACCCTTGTTCCCACGACCCTCAAGGGTCTTCTATAATTTTAGAAGTTGCGCTCAAGAGCTCCTTAAGATACGAAGTCTTTCTCGCGGCCGCAAAAGGCACATCTGGCATCGTAAAGTGCTGCTTATTAGTAAAGTATGAGTTCCAGATATGTTAGCCAGTTTTTCGTGTAATTTCGTATTTTCGTTTATAAGATATGACGTTACTTAATGAATGACCAACTTGAACCTTACATTTCAGCAATACTAACCCTCTTCTAGGTGTTCTAGGTGTCCACAATACCTGATATATATATATATATATATATATATATATATAATATATATATATATATATATATTATATATATATATATATATATATTATATATATATATGTATATATATATATACATATATATATATATATATCTAATAAAAGGAGCCCATAAAAACAAACCAAAAATATAGAGAGAAAAGTACTATATTTCAGAGACTGCTGTCTCCCTCTTCAGGAGAAAAGGTGGGTATTTATACCAAGAGGTCCATCCACAGGCAAGCCAATTTAGGTCACCCCCCGCTGATAATCTTCCATTAAATTTCTTCTTAAAAGTGTTGGGTTGAATGAAAACCTTGGTCGATCATTAATCCTGAAATCCGTGCACCTTTTGAGATGTTCATTAACCTGCCTCTCTTTTATTAAGGCCGATTCCATCATTTGACTCTTGTACCGGCAGTTGCTGCTATAAATTACACGTGACAAATTCCAGTTTATTCTATGGTTATGTTCATTTATATGGTTGAAAATAGCTGAGTTCTGTTGTCCATACCTAACTGACCGTTTGTGTTGTATTAATCTCTTGGGGAAGTGATTTACCTGTAAAATCTGATGTAAGATTGATCACAGTCCTGGCATGGGATTTGGTAAACCCCAGATGTCCTTGGGGAGATGTCTTTAGGGGGTCTGTAGAAAATTACGTTTGCTTTGTGAATATCTTTCTCAATTATATGGTCAGGATACAGAACATTTTTACCAGTCATATATATATATATATATATATATATATATATATATATACATACATATATATATATAATATATATATAATATTATATATATATTATATACATACATACATATATATATATATATATATATATATATATAGTATATATATATATATATAGTATATATATATAGATATATATATATATATATATATTATATATATATATATATAATATACTATATATATATATACATACATACACACACACACACACACAACACACACATATATATATATATAATATATATATATATATATATATATATATATATATATATATATATAAATAGTCATATTTTAAACGCAAATCAACCTATAATCCCCACATCTTTTAAAAGTACAGTATACTAGTTGTAGGCTAATTTTTGTTATCTCACAACAACAAAATTAAGTAAATTATCTATAAATCTCATTTTTTTACCGAATAGTAAAAGGTCAGGTTCTTTTTTTCAAGGAATTCGCAAGGAAGAAATGAGATTTATAGATAATTTACTTAATTTTGTTGTTGTGAGATACAAAAATTAGCCTACAACTAGTATACTGTACTTTAAAAGCTGTAGGCTAATTTGTTGTTATCTCACCACAACAAAATGAAGTAAATTATCTATAAATCTTATTTCTTCCTCGCGAATTCCTTGAAAAAGAGAACCTGACCTTTTTACTATTCGGTAAAAAAACGTTCCCACTCATGAACATCCAATTAGTCTCTCTCTCTCTCTCTCTCTCTCTCTCTCTCTCTCTCTCTCTCTCTCTCTCTCTCTCTCTCTCTCAAGAAAGCTTCTTGGTATTTTAGTAGGAGATATCTAGCGCTCGTTTACTGTTCCAGAATCTGCCTGGACATCCCTTGCTAGCGCCACCTACCTCACCCAGTGTTACCTCAAATCCATACCAGTAATTCACCATCATCCAGTTCCGTGCATTTTGCGAAGCGGAGCTCGTGAATAAGCTTAATAGGGTAATAATCACCCACTCCCAGTCATATCTTACGAGTCCCTCGTCTGTTCTCAAGTACTTCTCTCATTGGATTTTACAAGCAGGTGCCTCCTGAATGACCTGTCGTTTTTTTCCTTTTCGTGTTTCTTAGCCATTAACTCCACTTCCCATTAGGTATTTGCATATCACGCGTTCCCCCTTGTTCGAGTCGCACTCGGCTGCACCAGAAGGGGATTGGATTGTTTGTTACGGTCGGTTATGTCGTCTATAAACGCCATTTTCCTCCTCTTTTTACTTCTCTACTAGTTCCGTGGCGAACGTCATTGCTCCGCCATTCGGTTAATCTTCTTTATTTGATTTCGCCCCCCTTTTGTTGCTCTTCAGTGCCACTGTATGGAATTTATTGTTCTTTAATTCCCTTTGTTCTCAGCGCGAGATTTCCGACTGGATTAAGACGTGCGAGTTGCACGACCCTAATTTGCATTGTTGCGAAAAGTCACAACTATTCCCTGGGGTCTTTAACCACACGCACACAGCAACTGAATCTGATCATAGATCAGACATTTTCGTGTTATTTCCACGCATCTGCTAGATGTTATAAAGGAAGGGTCAACGATAAGGTCAAATGTTTCACGGAAAACCGGATCGTCTGTGATATCTTTGTATTTCTTTCTTGATGTTTCATCTTCTGTTTATCACATCTTACCCTAATTCACTTGAAATTAATGAATGGTTGTTATTCGGTCTTTTTTATCTTGTTATCTATAAATGCAATTCAGATCGTCAGTTTCTCATTCCAGATCATAACCGAAACATTAGGATTTGGACGTTACTCGCGATTAACTGCTAGACATAATATGAACAGTGTCGTGCCATATTGTAAGAAAAATAGATTCATGGTAATTCTCAAAAAGGATTTACAAATAAGCTGGTATATAGTGTAACACGAATTAAATAGCAGGAAGTGTGAAAGGCGGAGAGAGAATTATTTAATTTCAATTAAGTCTCCAGCAGGTCACTGTCCTGATTGATTTAGTTCAGAAGTGTAAAAATATTACCTTCCGATACACATTATGATTTATTATCGCTTGCATCAGACAATGAATATAAGTTGCAAGTGTGCAAATCTTGTCTTTTCCACGCAACGGCGGCCAACGCTCTCTTATCTGTTTGTGTGTGTGTGTATGTGTGTGTGTGTGCGGACATAGGACCATCATATGGGTAAAACCTTCCCTGGCAGAGTCTAAATGAAATGAGAAATAGCATACGGTGCGTATATATATATATATATATATATATATATATATATATATATATATATATATATATATAAGTAAAAAGAGAGAAAATGGCGTTTATAGACGACATAACCATAGAAACAGATGAACGTAAAATTAGTTCAACAATTCTTATCCACATTTTCAGTGCTTCTAGACTTTCATAGTTCACGGTTGTGTTTTTCATTATTACTGTATATACTTTACAGTATTTAGATGTATTCTCTAAAAGTGGCATTTTTTCGGGGGGGGGTGGGGGGGGAGGCGGTGTGAGTGGGAATTTTATTTCTGTTTCACACGTGATAGTGTGTTAATTACTTTTATCATATTCACTCAGAAGTGTGTGGTTGTATAGAGTTAATCAATATTTGCCATTTTCCGAAATTTTTCCCTCAGATGTTGCCATTGTTTGTTGATGAAACTTCAATATTTCCATCATAACTCAATACTGACCTACATGTGTTTATAAATATATTCATTAATATTCTACCTAACAATACATTCCATTTTGAACTTCTCAGCAGGTGCACCGAAAACATTCGTTTACATCCATTTCCATCACAGCGCAGCTTTCTACCAGATACTTTTTTCTTAATTTCATAACGTACGTACGTATATATATATACGTATTATATATATATATATAAACACATATATGTGGGTGTCTGTCTGTTATTTCAAAAGCATGGGGACTTACGACGTACGTACGTTATTGAAATTAAGAAAAAAAAGTATCTGGTAGAAAAGCTGCGCTGTGATGGAAATGGATGTAAACGAATGTTTTCGGTGCACCTGCTGAGAAGTTCAAAATGGAATGTATTGTTAGGTAGAATATTAATGAATATATTTATAAACACATGTAGGTCAGTATTGAGTTATGATGGAAATATTGAAGTTTCATCAACAAACAATGGCAACATCTGAGGGAAAAATTTCGGAAAATGGCAAATATTGATTAACTCTATACAACCACACACTTCTGATGAATATTGATAAAAGTAATCAACACTCTATCACGTGTGAAACAGAAATAAAATTCCAACTCACACCGACCTCCCCCCCCCCCACCCCCCCCCCGAAAAAACGCCACTATTAGAGAATACATCTAAATACTGTAAAAGTAATATTACAGGGATAATAATGAAAAACACAACCGTGAAACTATGAAAGTCTAGAAGCACTGAAAATGTGGATAAGAATTGTTGAACTAATTTTACGTTCATCTGTTTCTATGGTTATGATTTCAATGTCCAACTATAAAGCAGTTAGATTAGCTTTAATTTGATAAGTCTTAAAAAAAAAAAAAAAAAAAAAAAGAAAAAAAAAAAAAAAACAACTGTCATCTCAGGAGAGAATTCTTACAAACTTAGTCCTTTGTTCTGCAGCTGTCTATTCACACAACGATATAATGTCTCCTAGTCAGATAAGAAACTCGTAAAATGGTGCCATTTTATACGTTTACTGTAATTATGTTTTGAAATAATGAGCTATTAGAGACAACTACTATGCTTTTATGAGCTATGATAAATGCATATTTGAAATTAAGCCGTTTATTCTTTGTTTTTTTTCAGTGTTTTTAATGTTTTTGTCTTGTTAAACCTACTCTTTTGTTTACCTATCGTCGTACTAAAGGCATCCAGAAACGTGATGATCCGAATGTATGCAATTAGCAAGACATGCAAATTAGGAAATAATTAACAAAAATTTGCCGCGACGCAATACGATAACTAGAAAAAGAAGGAATTTACATCGTTGGTTAACAATATATCGTCCGCATACCTTAGGGGGTTGAATTGCATTTGAATTATACAACGAGAAATTCATGATTATGCGGTTGATGTGGTTGAAATTAGCCTGTATTTTTCAGTAGGAGATTATTGCGTGTTGAGACATGTCAATAATTCAAGCGATGGGACAGGAAATCATTCAGAGGCTCCCGTTAATCTCGTGATCAGTTCCTTCCATAAATGATAAAGATATTGATCATTGCAACGGAAAGACAGACAGACACTTCCAAGTGAAAATGGCTGGGTACCTGAACTTGCGATCAGATCGACATGGACACTCGGCATTTGTGGTTCTGAATATATATATATATATATATATATATATATATATATATATATATATATATATATATATATATATATATATACATACACGCACACACACACGTACAGTTTTTAGTCTTTTTTTTTCCATTTCTCAGTAAGTTTTTTCTTCTTCGTATCCTGGAAGTAACCACTACCGTCTTTTATCAGGTAGTACATAATCCCTTACTTAGGAAAAAACTTCTTTGTCTCCCGTTTACTCCTGGGAGTTGGTATGTGAGAATTATATTAGTCACGCTATGGGTATAATTCACTAATGCTACTATAAATAAATAAATATATTTATATATATCTATTCTATACATATATAATTATTTATATAATATGATATTCGTATTATAGATATAATATATATGTGTGTGTGTGTGTGTGTGTGTGTGTGTGTGTGTGTGTGTGTGTGTATGTTTACACACACATATATATACGTATATATACTAGATTGCTTGTGTATGTGTAGATTTCTGTGGGTTTGCGCTCGCGTGTGTCTGTTGACCGAGAGAGTGAAGGAAAGGCATGAATGGATGAATAATGGTTCCAGTTATTTTTGAAGTTACCTATGATAATTAGTTGCTGATGTATGCTTCAAAGTCTGCTTCTCTTTAGATTTTGAATTATAATAAAATGTCAGGAAAAAGAGGAAGAATTATGAATTTTGAATTTACTAAGCAGAGAGGGGTCCCTTTACCCTTTTATTATCTCAGAATATTCATTAATGGCTTCTGGAAACTTACACTTTTGTCGTGTTGTTTTCTCAAACAACCTTGAGTATTCCTCTGTCGACTTTCGCTCAGTCAAATCATCCTAGACATTTCACTTCAAAGACCAGGCGTTCGATCAATGATTAGTAAAACAGCAACGCTGCATGGGATCAATACTTGGATGGGTGACCTCCTGTTATTGGTAGACAATTAACTATTTGCAATTCTGGTGTAGCCAGTACTTGCATGAATGAGCTTGAAGTTGTCAGCGGTAATGGCACATGGAGACACGAGAGGTTAACATACTTAGTGATCTTTGTGCTTTGAAGAAATGGCTGGGTGTTTTACTGATCAGATCTGACGGCATATTTTCGGGATATATATTTTGTTTATGAGCCTTTTAATCGATAAGCTATATATTTGCCCAAGAATGCGTCCAGAGCTTTCTAGGACACAATCGTGACATGAAATTTCACAATTTTGCAGCCAAATATTTGTAAAACGCGTCCCTACTCAATGTTTGGGGCAATGGAGCACTATTAGGACGGTGACTGAGAAACTTGATCATTTCTCACAAATGATAATTTTTTATTACTGGGAAACTATTTTTACGACAAAATTATGAAATTGCAAAGCCATCAATTGTGGCATCAAGCATGAGGAAGAGAGATTGATTTTCCTACCAACGTTATAAAAAGCTGATCAACAACAAATGATATTGTGACAGCTATTCTGGCGTAGTTTCTTCTTAGGCACCCATTAAGTAGGTGGTTTGGTATTCATCAATTGTCATTTTCGTGAAAATAATACAATAAAATTATCTATTAAACAGCTGTCACAAATCACTGAAGCTGCCATATCCCCAATAGTTCTTTGTTGACAGCAGTGAAGACCATACTTATATATAAACCGAAGATCCGATGTCATTTAGCAACATAGGGCATTGAGTCCAGTTTAGTTCATTTTGCACATGCAGAATGTATTGCATTATATGAAAGATTATCAATAAGAGAACTTGATGTACTTTACAGCTTCGGATGTTTGATGACTTACTTATCTGCTTTATATGTGCACGGAACTTGTTTCTTGAAATGTTGTACCACTTGGTTTTCCAGCGTGTGCCATGTTTCTGTACTTTTCTTAAACTGTGGCCAACCGCATCGTAGCGTGTTTTGTCTCCGAAACCAGTCTCTCTCTCTCTCTCTCTCTCTCTATCTCCTCTCTCTCTCTCTCTCATTAATATCTTTCTCATTTGCAAAGTGTAGGAACACGCCATTTATTTGCACCTAATGAGACATCTAGGAGCAAACACGCACATTACTCACGGAGTTGCATTCAATAAATATCAGTGCAGGGATACAGCCTGGTACCGATTGCCAACGCTGAGCGGAAATCAGCCTCAATCAAAGCAAGAAAGCAAAACAGGAATTCTGTTCTGGTAATAAAAGCACTTTGATGTCCGTTTTTACGAAGGGTAAAAATCGATTTATATATTTTCCACGCACCGTTGGGGATTCTGTAACAGAGATTGGCGAATTCTTTGGGTGAAGAGCATCATTTATCTTGAAGAAGAAGAATAAAAGAAAAGGAAGAGCAGACTGATCGTTTGCTCTCATGGATTTTAATGGGTTGCAGTGATCTTAATTGACAAAAGGAAACGTCTCAATCAATATATCTATAATAAAATAATATATAATATCATAGTATATATATTCTATATATATAATTTAGCTATATATATATATATATATACATATAATCCATATCTATATATTATATCATGTAATATATAAATATAATATTTATAGATATATATTATCGTATTGTATTGGTCGTGATTATATATTTGTTATTTCATTGGTTTCAGCATTGAAGGCATTAGTAGATCGATGCTGCACAATACTATTTTGGAATAAATAAACGTTAATAGGTTAGTGAGTTGCAAAAAATACCGAAGGAAGAGACACTCATAAGCAAGACTAGAGTAGCAGAAATGGCTGATGAGTTGGTGATTATGAAGAACAAAAGAACTACTTTAGTTTTTGTATGGGAATCTCACGAAAGCGGCGATCCCGTGTGGGACGATATAATATTAAACTTCTCACAACAAATATAATTTCATTAAAACCAATAAAATTCGCTTGTTCTAAAATCAAGTACGCATAAGATATGCAACAAGATGAAAGCTACAGCAGTGATTTACTGTCGGGATATCAATGATTAGCCTACTTGAACTTTCATTCGCTTAATTATCTCATTCATTCAACGTAAATATTGCATGTTATTTACTGTCTCCGTGAAAGACTGACATAGTATTGCTTTATTAAAATGAGAAGCGCGCAGGAGCTTCAGATACATTCAGTATGGAAATCCACACGACCTACATTGTATGAAAGGAGACATATCATCTTCTTTATTACATTTCATTGCTGGAAACGTACTTTGGTCTGAAAACGAATATAGCATACTGCACAATAAATAAACAGAGAGAAGCAAATATAACCTTGAACAACATTTACGGATAAGCTCATTATCGATCCATCAGGTTACTGTATTAACACGTTTGGGGTAAATATGTATATTAGAGATGTTTTTGAACGTGTCAGTTATGAGGCCTTTGAATTTTTAACAAATATTTTGATGGGTAATATAGCGACTACTGGAATGTATTACGTACTTTTCCTTTCGATAGTGCTCTTGGCCCCTCTTTTTCTTTGCATCTTCCATTTACGATATATGGTTAGCTCTTGAAATTCAGACAAGCGTGGTTCTACTGCAGATGATGATGGTATTCTCTTTGCATTGATCTAGTATAAACCTATGGTTAGTGAGCCTCTTAACAAAATTTTAGCTAAAACGAGTGCTTGTTGCAACCCTATCTTACTTTTTTATGTTTCTTGTTCTTAAGGGGTCTGGGCTATTAAAGGCAACAGACTGCTTATTTTTCTAGCCTATGCAAAAAAAAAAAAAAAAAAAAAAAAAAATTGAAAACAGTAATAGCCAAATTTAACTCATTAACTTTAAATCAAATTCGGAACAAGGGAGATATTTAATTTCAGTGCTGGTAAAAGATCTTGATTGATTATTTTGCGCTTGATACTGCTTCAAGATTTGCGTCCGTGACGGACTGAATAATAAAAACTTTCTATTCTTAAGTAAATGTAGTATTTAGAAAATTTTTAGACTTGAAACTGATTGTTTTCAGTTCCTATGCCTGCCGAAACGTTGATATAATTTAATTTCTTCAAAAAAACAGATAGTTTACAGTGCGAGAAAGACTCATTTGGACAATATTGTTGTTTGTATAGTAAAAGAAATAAACTGAGGTCTAACGAAGCATGGACGGCGCTTCATTCAACAATAACACAGAATTCGAGTATTGCAGACAAAACTGTACCTTCATTCACAGTTAACAACCCCTCCAGACTAAATGAAGTTAGGATTCCCAATTAATGAGCAATGATTTTACAAACGCTAAAGGCTAAAGGATTCTTGACAATTTTTTAGGATGAATATGGCATGATGCGTTTAAGCTACATTAGTTTGTCCATGGCAATGATGTCATAAGAGTTCTCTGTAAAGTAAGCTATTTACAATAACTATGAATCAGTAAACCGCCTTGACAAGTTTTGCATCTCTAGAAGAAGGTTTAGTGTCCTAGAGGGGAACAGCAGAAATTATTGATATAAATGTAACTTTTACTTACTTTATAAGATTTTTTATTTATTATTCTACTTAACTTTAAGATATGAACGATTTTAATGCTTATATGTAGTTCTACAGTTTGTCATACACGCACCCTGTACCCAGAGCTTCGATCGTCAATGCTTTAGTTATTAGATATTTAACTAATCACTCAGGTCTCAAGGTCACTTATGCACTCTCCGCACGAAATAAATAGGTTGTAAGCCCAGATCGTGAGTTAGCATTCGTTGGAAATTGCCACAGATTGGCGAAACAGCTGTCACGACAAAAATTCAATAAAGGAAGAAAAAAAAGTCTGCGTACTTTCCACCAGAAACTGACGCATGAGAATCGGAAAAAAAAAACTCCGACGTATGGAACTCGTTAATGCCACCAAAACAATTGTTTCTGATGGAAATTGTCCCAGAGAAAAGTATGTTATATATATATATATATCTATATATATATATATATATATATATATATATATATATATATATATATAATATATATATATATGTGTGTGTGTGTGTGTGTGTGTGTGTGTGTGCGTGCGTATGTGTATATTGCATATATACACACACACTGATTTTGTGTATGTCTGTGCCTATTCAAGTAAAAACAGTCTATTTCAAGCTTAATGAAAATGATCGTAGGAGCAACCCATTCTCAATAAGGCAAAAGATCCTAGCTGACACATACCAGTGTTAACAAAGCCTTGTGCCGCTGCTAAATCGCATATAGGGGAATCAGATATTTCGGTTAATCGATGCACGAAGGAACCAGAATCTTTTACCACGTCGAAAGCAATATTACAAGAATCATTTAATAATAATTGCACAACAGTTTGATACTTATCTGACAAGGTTGACACTTCCAATTTCTAGAATGTAAGACTGACAATAACAATGAATAATTTCAGAAATGTTGACAATAACTATGAATAATTTAAGCATAATTAACATATGGATTTAGCAATATGTGAAGCGTCAAGGTAAATAAGAGTGACAAGCAAGACATAGTTATAAGAGTTTCTAAAAATAAGTATAAAATCTATGCTACAGTCAAAATGAATCAACTTGTATTGTGGAAATTACAGTAATAATGATATTTCTTGAAATTCCCCGATAAATAACGGCTCATTGAGGATAACTATAGATATGTCAACATTATGTACGGGAACATAATAAGGCAGTTCGGCTGACAACATACATGGAAAACAACTTTAGTAGCATGGCCCATTTCTGGTACACTAGTTCTCCACAAATGGTAAATGTATGTTCATGTGTCTGTTCTTCCTCGTTACTCCGGCACTTAACTATTACGTGAAATTAACATACGCATTCAGTGGAGAGAGAGAGAGAAAAAAAAACAGCATTTCACAAAGGATTTGCCATAATTTTCTCTCTCTTTCTCTCTCTTTTCGTCGTCCGAGGGTGGACAGGGAAGATCGTGGCGTGCGTGCGCGTCTCAATTTATGGTGGATGTGCGTGATACATCCTGAGCCAGTTTGACCGCGGGTTTCTTGTTATGTCCACGCTTCCACAGCAGGGAAAGAAATTATTTATAGGCCTATAAAATCACTGAGGTTGATGCCACCACATGTCTGACCCTTTATAGGGGGTTCTCTCTCTCTCTCTCTCTCTCTCTCTCTCTCTCTCTCTCTCTCTCCGTCGGCTGCTTCTTATTTGTCCCTCAAGTTGTCTGGTCCAAAGAATGCTGTGGGTGAAGGAGGTCCACAGGTCATAAATATTTCAATAGTATTTAGCTAATTATCATCGTCGTTATCATTCATATAACTGAGATGAAACTCGACTAGTATATCGCCACGTTCCTCTCGAGGTCAAAGGGTAAGCCAGGGCACATGAGTGGTAATCCTAACCCTCTGCCCTTGTCATCCTCCCTCTCCCTTCAGGAGTTAATGCCTCGAGTTCGTGCTTAGCTTTTATGAAGGGGCCTCTCTCTATTCATGTATCTGACAGTTATCTTTCTCATTAGCTAATTTAATCATGACAACTGCATGTCAAATGCGTCATGTAACACATTTCAGTCAATGGGAGATTTATAGTTTACAGTGGGAAATGATGATAGTACTAATATTGAAAATACTTGGAGACAACTAATACGAAGCTAGATGAAATTAAAAATCTCAAGTAAATCATAATGTATTTATAATTTCGCGGATATATAAAAATAGTTTTGATTTTCATATGATTTGATTATAATAATAAACTCGAACATTAAAGTCAAAGAATTATGTAACACCATATGAAATATTTGGTAAGAATTTGATGAGCAAAGCCCCTTTGGAAAAGAATATTTTGCTTTAAAAGCAAGTTACTTGATACAAGTGGTAACGTTTAGGATTTCATGCCAAGAAAAAATCATCCGCCATTGTTAAGATGACTGACCAATCAATATCGAACTCCGAATTCATGTTCTGTTTCCAATAATGATACAAGTGAGTATATAAAAGTCATTGTGTGATACTTACGTTACAAGGAGACGGTGGTCACAAGGAGACGGTGGTCATTGTAATTTAAGTGGGTCTTTAGGGGGTTTGAAAAAATATAACAGTGAATAGTTAGTTACTTAAAATGCTTCGCAATTTTACTTATTTTCGACTTTAAACTAATATTTCCAAATATGGCAGTTCAAAACTGCGTTCTTTCAAGTTGAAAAACAATGATTTTATTATTTGGTGAGAAAGTACTACACTTTTTCAGCGCGTATATTATACTAATATATTTATTTGCTAATTCAGTCAGTAGGCTATTTCACAGAGGTGAGCAAACATTTACTCGAGCGTCCTGTACAATAAGAATTCTTTATGCAAAATCCTTTCTGATATGAGATTTTTTTTTATTATTATTATTTTGAAATCATTTATGCTTTTTGCTATGTGAACACAATACAGTCTTTCTCCTTAGAGTTTAACTTCTACGAAAGTAAGAGCTGTTTTATTTGTTTACGCGATTGCACTATTTACTTGAATGTCAGCGATCTCTTCTTTAGTTTCAGTTCAACAACTGGCTTTGCCAGTGTTTGTTAACGGCACTGATGCGACTGGCCAGAATAACTGACGAATTTTAGCTTACGTTTACCATTCCCACATTTCTGATTTATGGGGTTATAGCCTACTTCCCTGCTTCCAATTATTAGGTTCTGTGTGTATTTGTTATACTTGATATTTTCTAAAATCAGCGCCGAGGAGTCTTCATTATTCATACTCCTGCCTGCACTTTGACTTGGATTGTCTTCGACAATTCGGCTGTTACAAAAAGTATACGTAAGTTCAGTTTAAGGACAGAGCAGGCCGAGTTCCCTCTTCAACGGAATAATTATTATGATTATTTCAAAGAAAAATTTCCTCTAACTCTTAAATATTGGCAACTGCAGAATGAACTATAATCCGTATCATTATTGTTATTTATAATGTCTAAATTGTCATGGAAAGTTCTACAAAATATTTCCAAGTATAGTGTGTGTGATGCAGGTTACTATGAAAAATGAAACATTTGATACAATGCGTAGTATTTTAAAATACTGATAATGCATTTTGAATATTCATCTAGAAATATGCCCCATTGTTTTCATGTAAGCAGGATACAGATAAAAGTCTATGGAGATTGCACATACTGAGAGCATGTTAATGTGAGTTGTTATTACAAGTTTTAGAGTCGTTATATTTTACTGCCAATGCAGGCTGATAGGAGCAACAATCAAAAAAGAGCAGCTTCGAATCGGTAGTTTGGTGTGTTGTGCTTGGATTTGTTTATTATTTATGCCACTGAGTAAAAAACGAAGGCCACAGTGCAGGACTGCTGACCAATCTAAATACCTTCAGTTACTAAAATATTAACCAGTAACGGTTCATTGAAGGACTAAATAGTTACATTATTTCTGCAAACTGAAGTTCTATTTTCTATAAGTGGAATAAAGAAATTCCGGCATTTTATTCATAAGACACAGGTTTATACCTGTGATCAAAGCAGGTATCGATCGTAGCGATCTTCTGGAGGAATGATAATGCCTGGCCCACGTAACTTGGGATTAGTTGAATTTCCATTGATTGGCAACTATTATTAGTACCATTCGAGGAAATTCCTATTAGCCCATTCTCCTTTCATTTGGCTAGAAAGCAATTTGTGCGCCTGAAAAGGAGAACTGAACACCGAGGAAATTGAAACAGAGAGAGAGAGAGAGAGAGAGAGAGAGAGAGAGAGAGAGAGAGAGAGAGAGAACAGTAACGATACTTGATTCGCATATTGATTATTTCCTCATACGGGCTTAGTTGGTGGTTTAGATTTGGTTGGCCTTATGTCACCAGGGTCCTTCGTTGAGGTGAGATAATATATTAAGGGGATTTAGAGGGCTGGTGTGGACCTTTGGAA
>NC_087201.1:126424345-126441845 GCF_015104395.2 Macrobrachium nipponense
AAAACACTTCATAAAGCTTTCGAAGCCTTCCCTGGGTTCATCTTCAGTCCAAAGATTTTGGACTGAAGATGAACCCAGGGAAGGGTTCGAAAGCTTTGTAAAGTGTTATTAAATTATACACGAACTCTCACATTTTTTTTTATTGTCGATTACTTACAGCATTATATAACTTGAGTTTTTGCCAATTATAACCATTGTTGTGATTGTTTTTATTATTATTGTTATTGTTATTATTATTTGTCTATCTTAGTCATCCTTTTCAACTAGGTGGCATTTATAGTGTGGCGTTCCGGATTGCATTCTGCCTCCTTAGGAGTTCGTCACTGTGTGCAATGTTTCTATTAGTACGCCCTTCTGCATGAGTCCTGAAGCTACTTCGGCTTCTAGTTTTTCCAGGTTCCTTTTAACGGATCTTGGGATCGTGCTTAGAGCTCTTATATCATTATTATTATTATTATTCGAAAGATTCAAGTACCATAAAAGACCATTGCCTTAAAAAACAAGCTACCTCTGATGAGTTGAGTGAACAAGAGCTATTTGCTAAATAATCCAGTACTCTCGATGATACTTTTATTGAAGTGAATTCCTTAGATTAATTCTTAAGGATTAAGAATGTTCTTCGTGAATTTTCTTTCGCCATATGGTATTCTTTTTGTTTTTTAAATATAAAATATCCCAATTTCTAAATCTCACAGGATAAGGTGTTTTCAAAAGTTCAGTCAACTTCTAATCTTCATAAAGAGAGAGAGAGAGAGAGAGAGAGAGAGAGAGAGAGAGAGAGAGACCTTCGCATAGTAATTTACACCGTGTCAGACTGGAGAGCTTCTTTATTATCCATGCTGAGTATTCATTTCGCTCACAGGAGAGACAGACTTGACAGTACATTTACACAATCCTACAACTTTCCTGCATTCCTGATGCTGCCAATTCTTCCTAAAAAACAAAAATCTAGCTTGTATCTCAGAGCAAGAAAAGAAGAAAGACAAGATCCGAGTATTTTTTCACTTGGTTGTTTGTTCAGCAATAAACAAAATCCGACTTAAGGAGGGTTTAGTACGTTTTTTAACGTGATACCGTTGCCCTTTAAGACAAACTTGTAAGTAATGAGACATTTCAAATACCTTTTTCCATTTATAGAACACTAAGTAGCTCGTTTGTCTACTTTTAGTTCTGCCTCTTACCTTCAGGAGGGAGTGTACGTTACGTTGCTTACAACAATTACTGTCTTGTTGTAACTTTCGCGATGATTCAGTCGCTCGTAATGAAAAGATCATAGATCAAATTAATTGAAGGTGAAATTGGATAAAAATGTTTGCTTAACGCTTCGTTTATCTGATTTCTGTGTATTATTTCAGACTGTTTTTTTCTTTTGGAAGAAGTTCTATCCTAGGTGCATTATCTCTATTGGTTTCGTGACTCTCTCTCTCTTCTCTCTCTCTCTCTCTCTCTCTCTCTCTCTCTCAGCCTGTGAGACTAAAACGTGCACACTCGTTTTGCTTAGCGCGTAGTACCCCATTCAACTCCCCCTCCCCCCTCCCATCCCCAGCCACCGGATCATAAATCTTCTTCACATTCTTCTACTTATTGCAAAGAAACAAAGCGCCAGAACACACACACACACACACACAAACATGCACAACCCCACAGAAACACACCTGGCAGCTGACCCACGTCTCACACCCGCCTTTTAAATCATTCAGCAGCAACAACCCACCATTTACAAATACCCGTAAAAGACTAAGGAGGAAAAGGAACTAGGAAAGGAAATGAATGAGAAAGCGAGTGTTCTTTTGCCTCATTCCAGCTGATGCGTTTCACAAGAATGAAAACAGGTATAACTTGTGGAAAGATAACCGACTCTACCGCTCGAGAAACTTGCTACGCGCCAGTTTGTTTTCAAAACAGGATATCGAGATTAAAAGTCAACGGCATTCACTTGACGATCATATTGTAATTTATAATGCTATTACCTTACAGTTTTCCCCGTTGGGGGTTAATACCGTCAATGCACCTCTTGCGGTGCAATGTAGTCATTACTTGTAGTTCTTTGAGCATCCCTTCGAACCCCAACTCCATTCATTTTAAAACTTGTTAAAACTTGTTTCAACTTGTTTTAATAGTGTAAAATTCCTAAGATAGTGAATGATGTTTTCCAGTGTTTTAGGGTAATAAAAAATTGCTCCAAACTATCCCCTAGATTATTTTGTCTTTTCTTAAAAACATAAATGAATAAATAAATAAATCAAAAAATTTGAAAGATATTGTCACAGAGTTATTAACAGCAGTAAACATTAACAAACATGTCGTGGAGTAAATAATAATCATAACAAACCTGTGAGTAATGATTAAGGATGAAGATAATGGTGATCAATGGAAAACGCAACTTTCCAAAGAATAGAGAAAATAAAAAAATTAATATTGTCATTCCTGGCTACTATGAATAAACATGAAGCATAATGATAGTCATAAAAAACTCGTAAATAATTATTAATGGTAAGATAAAGGTGATTAACGCATAAAAATAGTCATCAATAAATGAAAAGTCACGGAAAGCAAGGATAATGGCAAAAAATAGTTTTGATCACCAGAATTTGAGTTCTTGTTTACTATTGTAAGTTGGGAGAGACTGGCAATGTTTTTCAATTGGAGTAGTCCAGTGTTTTCAACCTTTTTGTGCCCATGGCCCATTTTTGGCATTCCTAAGTACTCGTGACCCAATGCCCTTCAAAATTGTGTAAAACATAATAGAATTTTATTAAAGTTTTTTATTAGTTTTTCATTATCATTTGCAGAACTATTTCATTAGAGCACTTCATTAGTATACATTTTCATTACTGTAAGAAAATGTTGGCCTTTATTCACTGTTAATAAATCATATATGTTGTAATCAAAACTCAAAGGACAGTTACGTATTCACTTATGAAAGTAAACACTTTCCAGTATTTCCGTAATTAAATTTTATGGATTGTAATAATAACTCAAAATACTTTTTCACTTATGAAAATAAGCACTAGCCTGCATTTAACAGTATTCTATATAAATTTTGGACATTGAAATAAAAACTAAAATTCCACTTTTATTGACTATAAATGCACTGGCGTACATTTATGGTCAATAAAATTTGTGTATTTGTATTGTAATGAAAACTAAATTTACACTTGCGCAACAATTATAGAAATAAAAATAATTGTACTTTATTGTTGGCATATAAAATACTGCATAGATTTGGTAGCTAGTGTGATGGTTGGGCTTGCCTTTTAACTACAAGTTTATCAATTTGTGGGACAGTTGTAGATAATGCACATCTCATATCATGCTCCACCTCCAAGCGATTTCCTGTTTTTGTTTTTATTTGTAATAAGGCAGAAAACCCGGATTCACACAGGTAAGTAGAAGCAAAAGGTAGAAGGGCTTTTAGCCCAAGCTTCCCAACTCTAGGATATGATACACTTGCTTGTGACCAGAATTTCTGTATGGAATGTTCTTTTAAAAAAAATCCTGATACTTGACTCAAATTTAATTTCTAGAAATTTATCTTGGTCAGACTCAGGAATAATATCTGGTTCTGCATTAAAAGGGTTTCTCACAAATGACAGATCTATTTCTTCAAGATCAGGAAAGTACCTGGAAAATTCTTGGCACAAATTATGAAGGTGACTGATTATTTTATTTTGGAGGCAAGATTCTGTTTCTTTGTCTCTTCCTTCTGCCACTTCACAAAGCTTCTCAAACATAGCAAAATTACCAGAGCTAATTTTCCTAGACCAGTTCTACATCTTGGCAACAAAAGCACGCAATGTGTCAACAAAGTGAATTACTGTTGTGTCCTTACCCTGAAGCTTTAGTTTAAGTTTGTTAAGCCGGTCAAATATGCCAGCTAAATAGGCTAAACGTGGTTCCCAAAGTGGATCATTAAAAATAATAGGCTCCTTATCTTGCATATCCAAAAACATCTTTAGCTCTTCTCTAAGTTCAAAAACTGTTCAGGACATTGCTCTTGGATAGCCATCGAACTTTAGTGTGGAAAAGCAGAAGTTGATGCTCGGAATCTAAATCTTTGCACAACTGTTTGAAAAGACGAGTGTTCACAAGCATAGATTTTACATAATTGCCTATCTTTATAGCGTTGTCCAAGATGGCTTGGAGTTCCCTAGGGAGGGTTCTAGATGCAAGTGCAATGAGTTATTGTAACCTCAGGAGCAATCTCTTTAACTCTCGACACAAAACCCGATTTTGAACCTAACATGGAAGGTTCCCCCTTCAGTATATACTGCACACACACTCTTCCATGATAGTCCCAACTCACTGAAATAGTTTGTTACCTTTTTCATTATATCTTCAACTTTGTTGGTAGTTTGCTGAATATTTTCCTCACTATCACCCCCAAAACAAGGTTAACCATCTTTTAAGCACAAGGTTTTATGAGAATTTCGCCAATGGTATGAGGTTTTTTCTTTTTGGCTATTTCAAGTGATACCTCATATGAAGCCTTGAGTACATTCCTACTTTGCGTCTGAAGTGTCCCACTTGAGTCCAGTTTCATTCGTTTCAAGCTACATTCATTCAGGACGTCTGAAGAAATTCACGTCTTTACCTGAATGTTCATGATGAGTCTTGTCAAGATGATTTTTCAGTTTTGAGGGCCTCAAGGAATCATTACCAAGTACTTTCTGGCACGAAACACACTGACCCTTTACCACACCCTTATCAATAAATGAGGTAAACCCATATTGTATATATTCCTCACAGAAACTTCTTTTAGATGTCTTTCCTTCTGCCATGTACCAAGAAATTGAAGAAACCCTGGAAAAATGGAAGAGGACATTTTGTGCTTCATTATTTCTCATTTTGTGCTTCATTACTTCTAAATTTTTCAACTTTTAAATATTATTTTAAAGATGCTCGTGTCATGGCCCCCCTCAAAACCCCCCGCAGGTTGAAAACCACTGGAGTAGTCTGACAGAAAGACTAGTCCGTGACATAACGACTTCAGTTGTCATAACATTCATTGAATGATTGAAGAAGGATGGAGCCTTGCAATGTCACTTCCTTGCTTTGGAAGGTAACAGTACCTTAGTGTCAATTTTGTCTTGCTTTCTTCGGCCTTGAATCGCTTTCTCTTTATCGATTCCCTGTGAATATAATATCTTTTAGAGGTAAGCTGTCTGCAAGTGGTAGCCTCCATTTACCAGTAAGCCTTAAAGATTACGTTAATTACCTTATCCCCAACCTTGAGAAAAACATTCTTTCATGCAGTTGCAAGGGATCGATCCTCTTGGCGGAACCGTTTTCTGGTACCATTCTACTCAACAAAGCTTTAGCAGGACAGGCCAAGGTAGTAGCCTTTTGGTAACATTAGCAGGCCATGTTTCTGGTCTACTAACTATTTTTCTTCTTTTTCCTGCTGTACCAGGTGTTCAGCTTCATCAGTAGAAGGTTTCACAGGTTGAGGAACCACTTTTGGTGGCGACGCTGGCGCTGGCTTCAAAACTGATAAGGGTCGCACACTTGCCCACGCGTATGGGGGCAGTGGGGGGGGGGAGCTCCAAGTGTGTAAGGCATTCGGGAAGTGATCACATTCTGTCTCACTGTCACTGTTACAGGGATGCATCTATTTGTCATTTGTTGTCTCATTGTCATTATAATCGGAAAATAATAATGGAATATTTTGCTCTTTCTATTCACATTAGTCCTACTGTCCTTCGCTTACTTTTCCCCTTTCCCTTCTTCACCCTAATGTCACTGCTCTCCTCTTTCACTTCCTGCTTTGCTCGATAACATTACGATCACCAAGATCTATTAAGGGAAAAGGGTCATAACCATCATTACCAACATTTGAACACGAAACATCATCCAGAATGGATTCAACTTTACCATTAAACCCACTTGTTTTCTTTTTTATAGTGGTGATGTTATCGCTCGATGATTAATAATACCGATGATAATAGCAATAAAGCTGTTTATTTGCAGAGCGACACGTTTTCAATAAATGATGGATATTCCGACCTTCGATTGACTCGCACGCAACAATAACAAAAGCGCTTATTGGTGGGCCACCGCTTGGTGTACAACATTAGTCTTGATGATGGTTTGAGGCTCACCGAAAACACGGTGCGTAGATTGCTTGGTCCACATGAACGATATCCATAGAGTATTCTTTGGATAATGACATGGTGCACTGCCGCTCGCGTTAGGCGAAAAACGCTCTGCATTCAACGTAAGTTTTGATCATAATGGGGGCGGCGCATAGCATTAGTCTTTATGCATAATTTTCTTGAATGTTTGAGGAACGGATTCCTGTTCTAACCTCAATTTTGTTTAGAGTTATCGTCTCAGTTTTCTTTCAGATAGTTTGAGGAAGTAATTTGAACACAAGTTTAAAGAATTATTATTATTTTTTTAATGTGTAAAACGTGATTGACACTGGTTAAATATTATATGGCAAAATGTGATAGCCATACATTGGATATCTGCTTGCGGGTTATATCCCCAAAGCTAGTAGAATACAAAGATACTGCTAAGCAAATCTTTTATATTTTAGCATGAAGATAGTTTTTAAAAACAACCAATGTCTCGTTGATTTTCTCAAACGTCATTTATAAGAAGAGATAGCGGAGTGATTTAGGTGCTGAGAAGGAAGTTTCTGTCTACTATGAGAGCTAGCGAGGATAAAGGGACGTTATGGCCGGTGCTGGCATTCTCTTAGGGAGATGGACCAGTATCAGAAGGATTTGTATTTCAACGAATCGGCTGACTCAGGTTCTGAGGTTCTAAGTGATCTGAAGGCAGAGTTATCAGAAAAAAATTCTTTATTGAAATAAAATCAATATGAAAAGTTCCGAGATTGAAGAAGGACTAAATTCCATGAAATTATGACTCTCGTTATAAAACATACTGCCGTCGTGCTTAGAGCCATTATACAAATTTTCTTCCAGTAATTTCAATCAGACATCCGTATAAATATGAATGCCGGATTAAAGCTATATAAGTAATGAATGGTGTTACATTTTACTGTCTAATTTCTTAACGTCTATCGTATTCACTCTTCAAGTTTTCATTATCTGAATACTTAATAAAGTTAGTTTCTCATATCTTTATTTTCACTATATAGCACATCAGAAGACTAGATGGTTATTGGTTATGCCCATTGTGGTTACATCCAGAATTAAGCCTTTTGTTTACAATGAATGCACTGAATTCTAGAGAAGGTTAGTATGGGATAGAATTAAAGAATACTGATACGGATTTTCATTTTCCAGAGTAAAGGACAAATAATGCCAATCTACGCGCCATGAATTTCGGTGGCAAGGATCCAGGATTTTAAACTTGGCAGACAGAATCCAGGGTGGCGATACGCTACCGAAGAAACGCAATAGACTAGAGCAGAATGAAGAATTCTGTCATCAAGGTCAAGCTGCACGGATCTTACGGGCATCCCGTGAGAAAAGGTATGCCACTCAGAGCTTTAGTTCCTCGAAATGTACTTTACTTTAGTGTTGTATTAGCCCAGATTCTCTGTAACACTGCAGTATATAACAATCAACTGACCCTGTGTCACATAGGAGCTCATATACTGAGTTGTTTTGAAAGTTGAAGGTCAAATAGCGATAAGTACTGAATATTTCCAAAGTAATTATTTCATTGTGGCTTTTATACCCCCGCCATGCGAATGGCACTTTGATTACCTGAGACGTACAGCTGGCATTCTGCCAGGTGCCGTAGCCTTACGACACCTGATGTTCATAGCGCAATCAGTTTGAAGTCTGATAGGATTTTACCTTTCAGTAAAACAAAGTATTTGTGACGGTAGGATTAACTTGTCCAATGAAACTGTTGTTTTAATTGCACAGCAGAACTGTGAAGCTGTTGAAATTGTTTCATTCGGAAATGGCAGTGATGGTTTGCGATATTCAGTTTTATGTTATTTTTTAACAACGGATTAGGTTTTGTTGTGAAAGTTGGCCGAGTTACTTTCTGCCTAAGGTTGATTTGCAGTCCGTGTTCGATTGTTTTGAAGACATATTACACATGTGTTATTGGGAATTGATTTCTGCTAATGGACTTTTTCCATGATAAATGCATTTCTTGATTTCTTCTGATGTATACCATGAAAAGAACTGGTTGCTGGATTATTTATGTGTTAAACAGAAAATTAGTTTTCCATGTTTTTTATAGATACAATGTCGACTTTGTTCGATCTAGAGAAACTACAAATTGAGTTCTTGATGCGTATCACCGTACAAGTTAATGTAGTTTCGGTGTAAGTCGATCATTTTCTTGCTAAATTGCGGTATATTCTCTCGCCAGACTATGAAGTAAGGTAGCAGACGGATGATAAGTAAGATATTGAATATCATAAGACTGAAAAAGTCATGAGGTAAGATTAAGAACTAAAGTAGAGCAGGCAACTCTTATTGGAAAATGTCATGGCGATTAGTCAGGAAGCTTTCGTGTAAACCTATAACACGACAAGGTTAAAACCCAAGAGATGTGATTTCATTAGCAATAACAACGTTCCTGAGGCCACTAAAAACTTCATGTGGTTCTCTTCTAAACCCTATTAATTTCTAATACTGGTGAAAGCCTCATTTCTGTCCTTCGTAGATAAAAGTTGTGGCTGAATATTTTGGAGAAGCATTTCCTCCAATCTACTTAAATCTTTATTTTACCTGGCCGATATTCACAGCGAACTATGGTAGTAAAAGCAGGATTCCGCTATCGAAAGTCGTATCTCTGTTCCTTCTCTATATTTGCCATGAGCAATAATTCAAATAAATAGTAAATGCTTTTTCATTCTACTTAAGTCTTAAGTAGAATGAAAAAATGTAAAAAAACTCTTTGCTTCCGGATGCGGAGAGTAGTCCAGGCTAATTTTGTCGGTAAAAGCCTCATGTTTTTCTTGTGTAGAGAGGAGACAAGACCACTTTTACTTGTAAAAGCCCCATCTCTGTCCTATCATCTGGTCTCAACACCCTCTTAAAGGCGGAAGGAAAAGTCTTCCATTGAAAGACGACTCCATCGAAACTTTTCCCTCCTTTCAGACTTCTGAAAAGTCACAAGTGAGGGAGACGTTGATCCGAAAGAGTGTGAGCGTTTATGTATGCATGTATGTATGTATATATGTATGTATGTATTTCAAATTGCATAATTTTGATGGAAAAGATTAATAATTAAAAAATGTCTTTATATTTATGAGTATAATCTCTTCCCGAATCATGATTAACATTTGACAAAAAGGACGGAAAGGCGAGGAAATAAGTACAATGTGACGATCGTCTTGAAATGGTGCCAGATTACTTCACCAAATGATCGTAAATGGAAAAAAAATAATACAAAGGCAAATTATGACCACGTATTTCGGATAACGCGATTCAGCTATAAAAGGGAGGACTAAAATATCATTTTCAACATTCTATAACTAACTAAATTTATATCTGACGAGGGCAGTAATTATCCAGTTGAAGATAAACCATGATTCATGTTCATTTCAACATCTCATTAAAAACGAAGATTTAATTTGGTTTACACCGACCAAATGGCATACACAAATCATCTTGCATTTGCAGATTTTCTTGATTCAAACTTATACATCTTGTAAACCACAGAATCCATGACTCACAGACATCATCCATTAAGTGAATAAAAGACATTTCATTAATCATAAGATTATTTTTGAGTAGGGCAGATATTAATCAACGGAAGAGTTAACCGGGAATTATATAAAGTTCCACATCTTAACACCAACAAAACTGATAATTGAAGTATGGCAGTCGTCAGTGCAAACTAACTAACAAAGCGGAAATTTGACATACAGCAGTCACTTAATTATTGAGGAACTGACTGGAATTTGCATGAATTTCCTTATCTCACAAATAACTAATGACATGCCGTGCAACAGCTTCCCAAGATACCGAGGACACGAAAAAACTGGAATAAAAACGTATTGAAATCCTTCCGAGAGTGACTTGAGATTAGCTTCGAGTTAATACTCAGCCAGTATCAAATTGGCCTCTAATTGGGGAGACCCTCCATCTGGGTCATCAAGCTCCATTGTCACCAAATGATACTCACCCATTCGAACCATTAGCAGTTAAATCCCAATTAGTACGCCGCGGGGCGGACCGTTTGTGGCCTCATTAATACGCAGCGAGACTTTCATCTGAGTCAACATTATTCCATTTTCATTTTTTATCCTTCTCATTAAGCCGCATTTGCCCTTTTTGCAGTTTTTGTTGCTACTTCTTCACTTGGACTTAATGACTGGAAAAATTTATTGAGATTTACCCCCTTCGCCCCGCTGTGTGTCTGTATCGTTTTCTCTCTCTGTAAGTTTCATCTCAACTGAATCGTAACATATTATTTTGTCCTTTACCGAAAGAACTTTAATTTGCCATGAACTACGTGCAAGCAGGCTCCCACGTAACAGCAGTATTTACCAAAGCGGTGATGGTAATTAAATCATAAATTTACCTTCAAAGATATATTCCTCTATTTGTATTCCACATCTGGTGTATTCCCACGAAAATCTTATGAAAATGAACATTTTAATTTCATAATTGTTGGAGAAATTGTATCATATTCAGTAACGCTTTAGGAAGGCACATCAATGATAATCTCATCGTCGTGTAATTTTCGAGAAAATTATTTGTAAGAATAAAAGCTAAAGCTGCAACAAAAGTAGAGACGATTGCTGAACTAGAAACATAAAAAATTCAAGAAAAACATCATCAATAACTAAACGGTATCCTGCCGAAAACAATTACATTATAGAAAACCAAAGAGGTAAAATAATGATAGTAAAAATAATACCTGATTCATACATTAGTCATCACGGAGTCAAATTTGTAAAATAAATGTTCCTGCCTTTTAACTGATGTCACCAGGACGCGTGACAACAGCTCACCTGCATTGCCTGTGGACTGACGTTCGTGAATTTCAACAGAGATTTGTCTCGGAATAAATGGGATGACGTCTTGAACGTGTTTTTGTCAAGCTCTCTGGTATTGACATTTGAAAAGCCTTTACAAGTAAGGCAATCCTGAAGATTCTGTGCCGTAGAGAATTAATATATGAAGTATTGTCGTAATTTTTTATGCCCTTTAATTATATGTGAGAACCATGGAAGGCCAGAAAGAAAAAAGAAAATTTTGCGTTGATAGCAAAGTCATTTTAGATTGAGCTGAGAAAGCTCCTCTACGAATATGCTGAAATATTATTTTGCTAATGAAAATAGTTCCTTGACGCAGAATGACATGTATTCTTATGACTGCGTCATCTCATTTCAACAGGTAATTAGGGAGGTTACACCACGACATAGCCATTTTGTGCAAAGAAAGAGGATGCAAAGTCAGAATGACATAAGTCACATAAGAAAGAGAAAAATTAAGAAAAGAACCGCAATAGAAAAGTTTATTTTGAGAGATGATATCTTGCGAAACCTCGAATAAAATTCATGCAACAAAATCTTGTAGAATATTTTTGTTTCAGTTGTTATTCTTAGCTCGAAATCGTTTTTTTTTTTACTATTATTAGCAAAAGTTGAATAGGAGGAATAGACTGAAATTTTGTTGTTATTTTCTTTGCTTCATTAAATTTCGGAGAAATTCAATTGAAAATAAATAAATATTTGAAAATAGATACATTTTTCCGAAGAAAATATAATTTTTTTTATATAGTTATTATCATTAAAGTAGTAAGGCATTGCCATGACTTTGTTATTTGAGGACAATTTTTTTTAGATATACGCGCACCATTTTCAATTTTCTGATCTTAAAAACTACTGAGATTAGCGGGCTGCTGCATATTGGTAGTTTGACATCCGCCCTCCAATTATCAAACTTAACAAATTGCAGCCCTCTAGCCTCAGTAGTTTTTATTGTATTTAAGGTTAAAGTTAGCCATGTTCGTGCGTTTGGCAATGCTATAGGGCAGGCCACCACCGGGCCATAGCTGAAAGTTTCATGGGCCGCATTTTTTACTTGTTTTAAATGGTGAATGAACTGCACCAAAAAGTTTATGGTCTTACCGTTTTGCTTGCAGAGCAAAACTTATAGAAAATAATTGGAGGAAAAACAGGAATACTAATTATTCACAGTAATGCAAAAAAGAATTATTTCATTGATTTGTGAGCATTTTTAGCTTGATCGCGCAGTTCATATATTTTCGCATACTTTTCTCTTTGTTGAAATTCAGACGAAAGAAATACAACATGTACATTCTCAAAATATAAAAGAAATAAAATTGGGCATACCCTCTCCTGTTAATGGCAATGAAATAATATTGGTTATAAGGTTAATGGCCAAAAGTGGATACGTATCTCCTTTTGATGATTTGCTAAATAAACTCCAGAAATCTCTGAACGTGTAGTATTGCCCATTTTCATCATGAATACAAACAACAGCACCCAGAATATGCCCTGAATTTAGTGGGTCGCTCCTAATCACGGCTTTTCCATTAAAAAAGTATGTAAATCTTTGAGCATAAACTTGACAAACAGAGTATCTTGGCGAAAGCATAAAGTCTTTGTAGGACGTAAGTAACGATCTCGTTGAAACACTAATACCATAGTTAAAAAAAAAAAAAGTAAATAAAAAACCTTGTTTCCGTAAGTAGCAGCCGCATTTTTTCTGAGAGAAGGACTGGAGATCGCTACCTCGTGTTTGTTTAACAGCATCCCTCCATCAACGCCTCTTCCCTTTCCTTTCCGCCAGGTGCATCTCCTTGTTCTTTCGTATCTGATCTTTATCCGTTCATTGCCCGATTCGTCTGGCTAAGCAGGCGATAACTGCCTCCTAACAGCCAAGCAATGGCGATGGTCCGTATTTCACTAGGGGGAAAACGACCGCTTTAAGCAAATTTTTCTTCATTTTTATTTGGGTCATTCGTGACGCATTTGCACATTCTTTATCACTGCCTGCCTCACTGTGTATGCCAAGTTATCGACGAGGTTCTTACGGGAAAAATATTTTCTTTACTCTGTTCTTATTACAAGTCTCACGTATGGAATAAATCATTAATATCAATTTCTGCAAAGTACGAATAATCGCTGTTCTAGGCACTGCTTCGAAAGTGATTAATAAAACCTAGAAAACATGGTGTGGTTTTTCGTGTAAAATACATTACGGAGAACCAGATGGATTGTATAAATGTAAAAGATACAGTCATAGAAAAATAGTTAAAAGATAAAGTTTAGAAATAGTACGAGTATGAAATCATCGTTGGGAGTTTATTACACGTATACATACATACATCTAAAAATTGCTTATGTAAGTGACAACCCAACTGAATTCAACGGAAAAAGAGATCACAGGTCTCAGATAAACTACTGAAAACCATATGAGCAAATAGGCTAACATATGAATTAAGCTAGATATTTGAAAACTTACTATCTTATCAACATTCGTAGCCTTGGATGCGCAGAAGTCGTGGTGGGTCCACGAAGTTATGCACCATTCACAATTCGTTGTACTCAAGCAACATATTAGTTCTTACAATTCGTAGTCACACCCCTATAGCATGCCTCCTTGTCTCGCTTGGGGCCTCACTGTCCTAGATCCACCTCTGTATCTGCTTTTAAGTCATTGTTTATTTATAAGTTGAGCCGCGTGGGCTTCCCTGCTAGAGCAGTCAACAAGTTGGGAACTATTGCCGGGTCATGGCAAAACAAATGAGGTTTTAGCGTAAACAGCCAGAAAGCTAAGAGCTCCGCATGTGAACTGCAAATGCAAGCAAATAGCGGAGGTTGGTAGTACACTGAAACTTCAACACAAAATAGCCAGCCGTATGAATGACAATTAAGGCGAGAAACCTCATTCAAGAACAAGAGAAGCGCGATCAAGAGACAAGAAACATCTCGGCAATGAAAAATCATTCATGTAACTCCCTCATTTGACTTAAGCTTTTTTTGAAGTCTACGTACGGCAAGATACTTGATCTTGGTGTAAGGTATTGAGATCTCAGTATTTTTACATTAATGAGCTCAAGAATTGGTTTCACCTGAAGAATCCAAAATTATCTGATAGTTTTGAGGGTAACGATTTCTTAGAAATCTGAGAACATTCTTAATGGGGGAAATGGATCATTTTGTACGCTTCTTGCGCTGTCTAGGATTCTAGTACATGCTTACTTATGACTTTAAGCATTACTTACTGAAGACGTCTTAATTAATGACAATAGTTTAGGTACTTTCTTTGAAATTTTACGTTGCGCAACCTAGTATATCTGCAAGAGCGCAAATAGATAAAGTCATTGCCTCTCTCTCTCTCTCTCTCTCTCTCTCTCTCTCTCTTCTCTCTTCTTCTCTCTCTCTCTCTATATATATATAATATATATATATAGATATATATAGATATATGTTATATATATATATAGATAATTTATAATATACTATATATATATAATATATATTACAATATATAGGTATATAGGTATCATACGGATAATATATATATATATAAAATATATACTACACACACACATATCTAGATATATATATAAAATATATATATATATAGGTATATATATATATATATATATATGTATATCAGGATTTATTTAATTCAAAAGCAATTCTGTGTAAGAACAGGTTATCGTTTTGCCATTGAGTCACACATAGATATGGATTTTCCAGTTTTTTCTGTGTGATTTGATTGCTTTTTATGTGATTTCCAATTGGAAATCTTCAGTTGCCAATGAAATCTAATCAAACCTTTGGCAGTTATCGGAGACAACTGGATAGCAGCGAAAACAAAAAAATGATAGGAAACTATCGACTCTAAAATAAAAACATGAAAGTAGGCCTCTAAGCCTCCTTCGATGCCCTTCAGAGGTTATGCACTTGAAATCCCGACCAAATTTAGAAACCAAACCTAACTTGCTTAATTTATTATGTACTTCTATTTCAAAAATTTTAGTCCGAAGCCTGGATTTGTTTTTGAACAGTGTTTAAAATAATGATGATAATCACAATAATAATGAAGCAGGGATTTGCCGGAGAACATATAATTCACAGATCATGAAAGTAGTTATTTGAAATTCAAATGGAGGTCTTTACGTACAAAAAATCACATTTTTGTGAAATTATTTATTTTTCATATGGGCCTTTAAATTTCGGGATTAGTGCACGATAGAAAACTTTCTTCATATTTCTCAAACTCATTTATAAATTTATCTGATTCTCAAAAAAGTTATTTAACAAGAAATTAAATTATTTGCTTCAGTTTCTTGTGTAATGAAGCATTCAATTGCAGGTATTGTTTACTCGCACTGAAAAGGATTCCGAAAATTTCCTGCTCGAGTAAAGTAACGGTTTACTCGAATTCCCTTGAAATATTAGAACCATCGAATGAACTATAGCGCATATAGTAAAAAAATCATTCTGTTCCAGAAATTCATAAATATATTATTCAATTCCTGTAAATCTATTCCTTTTACGGGGCGACCATTTCATGAAATATTGTCACCAGACATTTTTGAATAATTTGCATTTTAACACGCTCTCTCTCTCTCTCTCTCTCTCTCTCTCTCTCTCTCTCTCTCTCTCTCTCTCTCTCTCTCTGGCTCCTACTTTGTGACTTCTATTTTGTTTTGAATACATTTATTTATATTCAGTCTCCGTCCCTCATCCTACTCTGTTTTAATGGTGAGAAAACAAATAAATTTTTCTCTTTTTACGTGTTTATTTTCATCTCTCTCTCTCTCTCTCTCTCTCTCTCTTCATGGTGTCTTATCCAAGAAAATGTAAAATTTGTCTGTCTTAATATCATTTATTACTAAGAATGTATATTGTTCTGAGGCCAGAGAGAAAGAGAGAGAGAGAGAGAGAGAGAGAGAGAGAGAGAGAGAGAGAGAGAGAGAGAGAGAGAGAGATGTGAAAATAAGCACGTAATGAGCAATAAATGAATTTGTTTTGCGGCCATTAAAACAGAGTAGGATGAGAAAAGGAGAGAGAATATAAATCAGTGTATTCAAAACCAAATGACAGTCACAAAGTAGGAGACAGAGAGAGCGTGTTAAAATTAAATTCAAAATTATATATATATATATATATATATATATATATATATATATATATATAATATATATATATATATATATATGTGTGTGTGTGTGTGTGTGTGTGTGTGTGTGTGTGTGTGTGTGTGTCCATGTCTGTGTCTGTGTGTCTGGGTGTGCGTGCGTGTGTGTCTGTGTGTAAAGGGTTGTCGAGTGAACAAATAGTGACAAGAAACATTAAAAGATGAATAGCTATCTTACGAACGCAACAATTATTTATAAACATCCTTTTGAATACCAGCTTCAGTTATTAGAACACAGTTCTAACCTATGCCAGGCATGATGATACTAGGTATCAATAACTTTCCTAAGTACATAGTTGTGACACTTCTTTCTAGAATGTTGAATTAAATTCCTTTACTAATACCGCTTTGTAGGTGTACAAAGAATCATGAGAATAAATGGATCGAAATTATGGGAATTTTATTGTAAAAGATTTGGGATATCCTACGCTGAAAAATAAACAGAAAACGTATTAAATACTATCAATAGCAATGTAGGGAGCATCAAATATCTACTGTCTAGGATAAGAGATTACAGTCCTTTTTGACTTTGGTAAGGCTTTTGACAAAGTAAAACGTTTGTCATTAGGCAATGTGCCACAAGGAAAAAGGGTGTGTTTTCATTGAAGCTTACCCCGAAACTTTTTCATTTATTTGTTTCATCTATCTGGCAATAGTTCGTTACCTAAATCAGCATTGGTATCATCTGGAGATTTAGAACCTTTTCATTTCATCATCATAATAAGTGACATTGGCTGAAACATACAATGCTTATTATTTACTACTCTCTACAATAACTGACTCCTTAGTGGAGTGAAGGTTTTTTCTATGGGGAAAGAAGTCAGATCCTCTTAAAAGTAGACAGATTTAATCACACTCTTTAGTCAAGAGTCGCTGAACTTGAAGGAAACATGATCCTTAAAAAGTCCTAAAGTTTTTACATGGTCAGTTAAAACACCAATTAGGAAATTATAACAAGAAACAGACCAAGGCCTGTTTAACCTACATATTGTGTGGATGATCTTGAATGTATGTATGAATCATGAATTCACCTGTTTGAACTAATGAAAAAGCCACAGCCAAATGGGTCACGCCAAACGAATTGCCTAGACATTATGCAATATCCAGCACAGGAGCGCTTACTTTAAGGTATGATCTCAAAGAAAGGCAAAATTGCAAGTCTGTCGAGGTATCTTTCGAATATTTAAAAATATTTGTTCTTCTATTCCAGAACTCTTGTAGATATGTGTTCCCTACTTTCACTCAAGTTACACAGCAAACAGCGTAAGATAGCTTGCTTATCATCACTTACCCTCGTTTGAGGAATAATCTCTTTCTAAGCTTAATAACCAATACAAGTAAAACATTTAGAAACAAATTGGACATATTCTTAGACCTTCGGTGACTTACTATTATACAATGCTTTTGGTAATGACGACGATCCC
>NC_087201.1:126444345-126461845 GCF_015104395.2 Macrobrachium nipponense
ATATGTACCGAAGGGGAATTTTTGAGTGATAATAATTTCGTCCCCCCATGGGATCGAACCACCGTCCAAGTGGACGGGGACGAAATCAGGACAGTCAGTGACGCTATCCAATCAGCCAAACATATATGAAAATATATCATTTGGGAGGTAAAGTGAATTTAGATATTAAAGGACATTTGTAGCTTGAATTGATATATAAATGGATCACGGTTCGATGTGATAATTATTCATATATATATATATATATATATATATATATATATATATATATATATATATATATATATATATGATCAGTTACGTGGGATAAATATATATCTATTATATATTATATTATATATCTATATTATATATATATATATCTATTATAATTATACATACATACATATAATAACATGCAATATACATGTTCTACTTTTTATTTTTAGTGTTTTGAGGTGCGTTTTTGTGTTTGTACATATCCCAAAGTAGCTGTTTCTGCCTCTCCTCTCTCTCTCTCTCTCTCTCTCTCTCTGAGGGGTTTGTCTCTGGGGCAAGCAAAACAATCTGTCACTGCCAAGTTCATTGATCATCCTTTAACTACGGATTGAAGGCTAAACCCCAGTGCAGAAAGTATCCCCACCATCTGCTTCACATACCTACGCAAAAGGCTCAACAGTGCATACATTGACGGCGACATCATTTGGGTCAAGTACTTGTACCTTCTTCTCATTCTCGCTACTTGGACACTGTCACACATTCTAGCCACTTTCCTCCTCATTTGGCCAATCCACATCAACACTTTTTAATGCATCTTTTCCATATTTGTAATCCCCTTATTTTACCACATTTTTATGCCTGTCTCTTCTTATCCTTACATTTGTTATTACTTTTCGTTTATTTTACGAACAAATGTTTCTTCATTTTCTCTGTTATTCTCATTCACCGTCCATATTTCACGCTCAAACTTCTCATCTGTTTCATGATAGCTATAGCTATGGGTTCATTTTGTGAAAACTCCAGGCACTCTCGTAATACGAATAAATTCTAATATACTTTCATTAATTCTTACTTTCACCTTTGTCATCCTCCCTTTAGCACTGCGCGCAACGGAGCAGTCATGCCTCTCCTTTCTTTTTGAACCTTTCTCTTATCTAGACATATTTAAACACCTGGTCAGGCTATTAGTCACGCTATCACCGCCACATTACAGTAACTCACTTGTAATTTCAGTATCTAACGATGACTCTCCATTCTTCTATCTTCTTATTACCCGCTCTTCATCCTCAAAAGCAACTTTACCAGCATCAAGAAATTTGTCTCAGCCGCTCTTCTACTCTTCCATTACTTATATCTGCTTCATTTAATGTTTCTTTCCTTGTGTACCTTTTATAATAAGATCCATTTTTTCATTGATCTTTTGGGCACCATTTCTTCCCCAAGAGCACAACTGAATGCTGTGAGTACTAGCTTAGTGGGTCGGCTAGTATTTAAGAAAATGTGCGACCATTTTTCTTGCCTAGAGTTGTCACTCATTTTTACGTCCTTGACTTTCCTCTCCAAGATCTTTTACACTGCCACTTGTTCATCCTGTCTTTCACCTAAACTTCTAACAATCTCCAGTTTTCCTTTAGAAGAGATGAATGGTGACGGTTCATTTTATTGAATTTTACATTAATCTTCTGACAATTCTTCCGAGTTGGTATCTTTCTCATTAAAACGATTGTTTCATAAATTCTATAGCCACAATCTGAGTCCTTCATCTCCAATGTTCAAACTAATATCTGTCTAAGTTTTGTTTGAACCGCATAATGATCAGACATACTTCCAACTATTTCCTGTCTCTCTGTTACATCCCTCAGCTTGCTATGACATCTGCCTTTGTGTTCAGTTCATTTAACTAACTTGCATCTTCGTAATTTTTTTCGCAAATACAATTATGATTACTCTTCTCCAAAAACGGTACATTCACAATGTGCAGGCTCCTTCAGAATACATTTCCATATGATTTAGCGCTTTTCAGTCATTCCAGGCACCTAAATTTACCCAAATCTCATGAATTGCATTTAAATCACTCATAACCATCCTTTGTTGTTTTTAAAAATCCATTTCACTCTTTTCATTGACCCTATATAATAACCATCCTTTGTTGTTTTTAAAAATCCATTTCACTCTTTTCATTGACCCTATATAGTATATTTTACTATCTCAGCCACTGCCTGGCCTACATAAGTTCCTTTAAGTTACACCTCTTGTCTAGCATCTAGACCTCCCAGAAACAATTACCCCTATTTATTCAATCTTGGAAACTTTACCTTTTCATTTTGTTTTCAGTAAGTGCAATGACGTACAGCTTTCTCGCTGAGCAAATCAACTCTCATGCCGAATCCACGACCACCCAAAATCACAAGGCCTTATTGAATCATCATTTCCTCTCTGGAGTTTTGAAGCCTAAAGACGGAATGAGGATGCAAACCACAAACCTACGCCCATCTGACCTTTTTTAGCACGCAGAAAAATATCAGGAAGAAATCATTTGTTAAATAGATTCCTGAAGATATATATATATATATATATATATATATATATATAATATATATATATATTATATATATAGAGAGAGAGAGAGAGAGAGAGAGAGAGAGAGAGAGAGAGAGAGAGAGAGAGAGAGAGAGAACAGAATAAAGGTACAAGGAAATAGTAATAGTTGTCGGAAATGCATAATGATATATATTTCCACGTGCAAAACAGTTATAATAGAATGTTGATATTTTTCAGTACTCTAAAACCAACTGACAATAAATTCGGTTCTCGTTTCCACTAACTACATTACATACGCAAACAGAGAAACTTGCACAAACCACGTGATATTCAGCAGGCACATCTTACTGTCGCTATTGTAAGAGATAACAAGGTTCTTAGAACAAGAACGACATGAACCCTCGTTTGTGTCATAGTCTTATTTTCACAAACGATCTTATCAACGCATGCTCATTTTATCCCTCTTCAAAAGAGCAATTGGAGAAGTGATAAAAAACAACACTGTCGCATACGAAGGCAATTACATACATAAAACTAATTGGGATATATACGAGTATGTTTATACATATTCTGCGTGAAGTAACACACACACACACACACACACACACACACAGAGAGAGAGAGAGAGAGAGAGAATCGTGCCTAGGACCTAATGGCACTAAAAGTGACTAATGTGTCTATGGTTCTGTCAGTAATAATAATGTCTAATAAACTCAGACATACATTTGATCATTTTGCCCACTCCCAGAGAGACCCTAGAGACACTTACAGAAGCGTTAATAGATTATATAATGCACTATTACCTGAGATTGAGAAGGTATGGTCTTCAACATGAAAACTTTGAAGGGAAACGCATCATAGCACCGAACACTAAGCATTTGTAGCAAGCATGGCCGTGGCTATCAATAGATATGACAGGAGGAGGCTTGACGGCTGAGGGTTTATTTTAAAAGATACAACTTTCTTTTCGTTGCTGGGAGGAAGAGGAGCACGGCCCTAGATGCTTTCATATTGGGAAATAAGAAGTGAAACATTAGGATGGCGCCTGCATTCCTACATCTTGAAATTATTGTAAAATTATTAGTATTTTTTTTCTTTTTTTATTTCGGTTCAAGGCTGAAAAATACTAGATCCAGAACTGCTTTCGATTAGATTACATTTTATGCTGACTGCAGAGAAAACCGAGTTTATATATATATGTGTGTGTGTGAGTGTGTGTGTACATGTATGTATTATATATGTACATACTATATTATATTATATTATATATATTATCACCATGCGCCTTTTAGTACCCATTTACAGGTAGGTGGACGGTGGGCAGTAGACCTGGGGGTATATATATTATAGAGAGAGAGAGAGTTTTACTGACATATCTTAGCTGGTATCTTTTGTTTAGCCTTTAACTGTGTAACAGATTCTTTCGAAATGTCTAGATTCCTTACAGTTCCTCAGGTCCAATGAACAGACTCCTTCTAAACAAGTTCTAAACGATATGAAGAAAATGCGTCTATCCTCTAACTTTTTTTATTTTTTCTTTCTTTTTTGTCCATGACCTCGCACCCACTTTCTTTGCAGCAACTTACGACATTCCGGCCATAGTTAAAACTTCGCACTTTCCTCTTAAATGATTTCATGCACTTTTGAACGGCTTGCGTGGGACAGAAATCTTTTTCATTCTGTTCATTAGGTCAATCGTTAATTTGTCTAAATGTTTTCCGCTTGTAGTTCATCGTCTGTGAACTATTCTCATTGTGTTTCTTTTAATTAATAATTATGTATTTGTTGTCAGCTTTGTTTCATCTTGGGAGTCCTTTACTGTCATGCTATTAATTCCAATATTTTTAATTTCATTACTTTAAACATTACTTTGTTGTTGACTTGACAATTAAATTTATCGTAGATTTTCTTCTTTCAATTAATTTCTTTATTTTCCTCAAAGACGAGAACTTCATCTTCCGTGATGCCTTTTTTTTTATGTCACTCAACCAATGCTATCTTTCTTTTATATATAAATGATGTTCTCCTAATACTCCATGAAAAAGAATATAATCTAGAACCATCATCATGTCCATTAAATGAAAGTAGAGTGCGTGTGAGTTAGTCTGCGGATGAGAGAGAGAGAGAGAGAGAGAGAGAGAGAGAGAGAGAGAGAGAGAGCAAATTATCCAGAAAAAGATTTTGAAACCGGCATCAAAATAAAGCCATTAGGGCCCTGATTATTCGCTAATGAAATAGTTCAGTTTGTGCTCAAGGGACCCGGAGGAGATGTTAAGTGGCTCATAATTTTTGGCTTTTCTACTTAATTACTACATTGATGCTAGACACAGAAAGTTTAGAAGAAATGGAACGAAAATAGTCGGGTTGTGGAGTTACTGAGAGGTCAGATTCTATTATACCGGTGCCTTGATCCTTTTTCTTGTTCTTTTCAACGTTATGACGCTATAATATATGTAGACTTTTAGATAAAATTTTCTTGTTAATGACCAAAAAAAAAACACACACACACACTATATCAAATTTGATGCCGTTTTGACGTTCAAGGCTGTTATTAAAAGCAAAGGAAAATTATTCTTAAGTTCGAAGAGCAATCATCGGGAAAAAATATTCCCAATCAAAAACCCGATCTTTTAAATATAGAATATCTATGATTTTTTTTTGTAGCATCCTAATGTTTTGCATAACTGAAGAGAGCAGCTGTGCTGCTATTAGGGAAAGCTGAATCCCTTTCAATGCTAATTTAGATGATGTACGTCTGTGATATGATGATTAGGTTGGCAAAACTTGGACTGTGTCATAGTTTTACCTAATATTCTTTTATAAGGCCCTTTTCACTGTATTCTTTATTACCGATAAGTTTCATAATTCTATATTATTTGATTCCACATTTGAGATATGTAATTTATGACTCTTCCAACAAAGTTGAGGTCAATTACGGCATCCGTTCTTTAGGATTCGAGAAAAATGTCGCATGAATTACTGTATAATGATATTTGCCGTCTCTGTTATGGGCTCAGATACATTTAATACGAAACGTTTTCTTCGCCTAACGCTAGCAACTGAGCATGTTTCTGGCAAAGTAGAATGAAGTAACAATCAAAGACAATACACGAAAGATGGGAAGCTCAAGCCACAGCCGCATCGGCCGCATACAATTTAGTTCCTGGCATGAAATGAAGATGGCGGTAGCATTTCACCTGCCTACATCGTCTGTTTGTTTACTTTTTCACAAAGCGGGCATTCAATTTCAATCATGAGTGGGCGTAGCCATCATCACCCGTGTGTGGTTTGCAATAGGACGAAAATGATTTTCCCCATCTGATTTTTCATGCTTTTCCTCAGAATAAAGAAAGGTAATAAAATCATTACATCTGTTACAAAGTACATGATGACTTTTAGAGAAAATGAAGAAATAAAATAGACCAAAGCAAAAATTGAATGTCGGTGCAGTGTTATTCCGAAATAAATATTGGAAAAATATTAATACAGGTGGGACGCCTCTAAGCGGAAAGAAAATATATTTACATGTGATTTTCGACTAGAAAAAAATATTTGCCATTTGAAACCCCAACAACCAACCTAACCTTCCTGGTAATGTACATCAGAGCCTAATCATGTCAACAGTAAACCTAACCATATCAGCGGGTACCATAACCATGCCAACAGTTACCTAACCATGTCAACAGTAATTTGCAATGGAAATGAAGCTATCTTGCAAAACATATCAAAATCAACTAGAAAAACTATATTTTCTTGTCATTCTTGTCAATTGTATTTCAAATAAATACCTTAAAGTTATATTTGCATATCTTGAAAATCTCTAGAAATATGAAATAAACATACCAATTCCTATCACTGTCATACAATTCGTGAATATTGGGTCTCCATGCCTTTTCCAGATAGGCTTCTCACAGCAACTTTGATATACTGTATATATACTGTAGTTATGTTATATTCTCAGCAGCTTACCATTGGGTTGTAGTTATAAATGTTACCTTAAAATTTTTCATTAATAAGCAACTATTTAGCGAACCAAAGTTGTTCCATCAGGAAGGATGTATCTTGTGGAGCATTCATATGGGCGAGCATAAGTAGGTTAGTTAAGTTAGAGTGACTTACTTTAATTTCAAGTTCACTAACCTTTTAATCTATGATTGAATTTCCTATATGTATGGATAAAAGCATTCAAAATAAAAGAAAATTACATGCAAACCAGCATATCTGCTCCCACAAGATCCATTCTTACCGTTTCATCTAAGTTTCTGCATTATATGCTCATAATTGTTCAATTTTTTTAATGAAATCTTGTAATTGGTACCAACACCCCACATAGTATTCCAAAGTAAATTTACCATTTGGCAGCAAATGTACGCAGTAATACAGTAGTAATAAATTGGCAAAACAAGTTGTGAAAACCTATGATATTTGCTTGTACTGTACATGATGCAAAAAGAAACATGGTTCAAGTCAATTAGAATAATTGTTTCAAATTTTTTTTAGGAATGTGCATGCTTCTTGCAGAAATGGCATTTTACTAGAAAATACCAGGCAGAAGTGTTGTTTACATTACCTTCATAAAAGGGTGCCAATTGAATATGCATTTTTGAGAACTCCCACAATTGGGCTATGAGATTTTAATAAATTGTTATAAATAGGTTTGTTTCCTATTTGATTTGTGATTTCAATTTTTATTTGCTTTTTATGGAAATTAAGTTAAACCTAGATTTTTGCTTATACAGTATTCTGTAATACAGCATTGCATTTGTTATAAAAGGGTACCTTACTTTTACTACTTTGTTGTTGTACGTTTTTTTAGTTTATTAACAAATATTGCTTAACTTTTGCCTAATCAGCATGCAAGTTAAGTCTGCTTTTTCATTTGATTTCATATTATTGGTTTTTGATCATCCCATGCTTTGTTTTGTTACTATTTAAATTCTGATATATGCATGTTTGTTTACATGACTTGTATGACTATTGCATGCAAATGAAGCATGTGCCATTCTTTTACTTTGTTTATGTTCTTTGCAAGAACATTTGTGTACAGTTGCTTAGGTATGTACAGTATACAATCATAAGCACAAGCCCAAAAAAAGGAAAATAATTACTGTATACTATATTTGGTGAAATAATAAGATAATATGAGAATAAGTTTGTTTCATTCTAACTGCCCTCTCAATTTTAGATAAAGATACTTAGCAATTAATGTTACATTAACTGAAGGATTTTATTTAATGATTCAGAAATGCCTAATATATAAGTCATAAGCTATGATAGAGCCCTATAATCATGTTAACAAGCAATATTAATCGATTTAGTATTCAATAATTTATAAAGAGAAGTTTATTGGAGCATAAGAATAAATTTTAACATTTAAAAAAGCCGCGCTACGCCACAGCCGAGTTTTAGTTGAGGGCATAATCAATAGATGGCGCGCATCCTGACGGGTTGGATGACGTTTTTTTAATAATGGTATAAATAGTCAGTTTCCCACTCTTTCGTTTATTGTCTTTGGTAACAATGCTATGCGCCATGTTTATCTGGAGGGCCGTTGTAAGGTATGGCTGTCGCCGAGAAAACTAGCGTTCGTCGTGCAGCAGTCCAACCAATCAGCGCTTTTGTTATTGTCGCGTGAGCACCAATTGGCGCTTTAAGCAATCAGTGTTTCTGGAAAACGGGTGATTCAGTTGTATAGAAACTTTTGTCGCTGTTATCTCCGTTACTATTAATTACCGAGCGATAATATTACCCGTTACGGGGTGTAGACAACGTAGATTATACGGAAGTGTTCAATGTGATCGGATCGTCGGGGGATATAGTTGGAGGGCCATGTGGATTTTATTCACACTATTGAGTACAAAAGATTTGAGTGTGTAATTCTATTGTAAATCACCTAACAATGAAAGAAAGGGGAGTCTTAAGTTGCATAATCCTTGGCTTTGGTCCTCTTCGAGAGGTCCACTTCAGGTTCGATGTGAAATAAGTAAAAAAAAATATATTTCAACACCAACAGTTGAAACTGGGGATATGAATATAGAAAGAAACACAAACACAACAAAAGTTTATTTACAAGCTTACTAACAAAGGTAAATGCAGAATGGTTTCTCCTATATGCATAAAAAGATAGAATCTTACACTGCATGAACTGGTGGAACAGTGAGGTAATTCAAATACTTGCCGCTTAGTTTTGCAACTCGAAGCGATGGCTTCACAAAAGGAGAATGGCGATTGCAGACGTCTTCTTGACTCCGTATTGCAGAAAATAATGTCTACTCTTGATACTTGAAAGGCAGGAACTCCCCAAAACCTCTAGCAGGACATTTCCTTCTCTGAAGTCTGCTCAACGTTGAGATAACTCTGTCGTCCACTCCTGAAGACGACTAGACCAGAATCCAACCAACTCTCGAGTAACTTTTCTTCTGATCCTTCGTCGGTCCCTTTTCCTCTTGTCTCTCTCGGATGATTTCTGCTGCTGCTGATCGCCTACGGCGAGCGTCACAGACTCCCGAGATTACCGGAAATTCTCCGAAGAATCTAGACGAGGTATTGCATCATATTTCGCTGCGTTTCTCCCGACACCTCGGCGTCTGACGAGTTCCACAACAATCCTGCCGATTCTAGAACAATCATGAGAACAGGCACCTCCAACACAATGCGCTAATGCCTCCTTGCTGCAGAACTTCTCGAAGATGCGTTTTCCTTTCCTTTATCTTTCTTTACTATGAAGCAATTACATTCACAGGTCCTTGAGGGTCTTAAAATGTGAGCCAAACATCCAATCAAACAAGCTTTCGAGTACAACAACAGTTTCGAGCCTATTTCATTTAGATCACACCTCAAATTAAACTAATGGAACTTGAGACATGATTCGATTTGGTTACTATAAAACAATAAACTATTGTCGTACATCACACTACATTCCATGACGCATTATCTTCTGCAAAAAGATATTTTGTGTCACATGAAAGTTTAAATAAATGGATAAATAATTAAGTAGACATTAATTAGCCTTGCCTCGCCCGCCCGTCCCGGGACACCAGGCGGGCCTCGCCCGCCCGTCCCGGGACACCTGGCGGGCCTCGCCAGCCCGTCCCGGGGTGGGACACCTGGCGGGCCTCCCCCGCCCGTTCCCGGGGGACACCATGGCGGGCCCCCCTCCCCCCCCGCCCGTCCCGGGAAACCAGGCGGGCCTCGCCCGCCCCTCCCCTGGGACACCAGGCAGGGCCTCAACCCGCCCCTCCTGGGACACCTGGCGGGCCACGCCCAGCCCCTCCCGGACACCTGGCGGGCCAGGGCCACGCCCGCCCGTCCCGGGACACCAGGCGGCCCTCGCCCCCACGTCCCGGGACGGACCTGGCAGGCCTCGCCCGCCCGTCCCGGGACACCTGGCGGGCCCTCGCCTACCCGTCCCGGGACACCTGGCGGGCCCTCGCCCTCCCGTCCCGGGACACCTGGGCGGGCCCGCGCCCGCCCGCCCTCCCGGGAAACCTGGCGGGCCTCGCCCGCCCTTCCGGGACGGGAACACCTGGCGGGGCTCGCCCGCCCGTCCCGGGACACCTGGCGGGGCCTCGCCCGCCTGTCCCCGGACACCTGGCGGGCCTTGCCCACCCGTCCCCGGGACACCAGGCGGGCCTCGCCCCCCCCGTCCCGTGACACCAGGCGGGCCTCGCCCCCCCGTCCCGGGACACCGGGGGGCCTCCCGCCCCACCTGGGGGGCCTCGCCGCCCACCCCGGGACACCAGGCAGGCCTCGCCCGCCCGTCCCGGGACACCTGGCGGGCCTCGCCTGCCCGTCCCGTGACACCTGGCGGGCCGCGCCCGCCCATCCCGGGACACCAGGCGGGCCTCGCCCGCCCGTCCCGCGACACCTGGCGGGCCGCACCCGCCCGTGCCCGGGACACCTGGCGGGCCGCGCCCGCCCGTCCCGACCCTGGCGGGCCGTGCCCGCCCGTCCCGGGACACCTGGCGGGCCGCGCCCGCCCGTCCCGGGACACCTGGCGGGGCAGCGCCCCGCCCACGCCCGGGTCCCGGGACACCTGGCGGGCCTCGACCCGCCCGTCCCGGGGACACATGGCGGGCCGCCCCCGCCCGCCCGTCCCGGGACACCTGGCGGGCCGCGCCCGCCCGTCCGGGACACCTGGACGGGCTCGCCCCGCCCGTCACGGGTACACCTGGCGGGACGCGCCCGCCCGTCCCACCGGGTACACGGGGGGCCCTCCGGGGGGCCTGGCGCCCTCCCGCCCACGTCCCGGCGGGCCCTCGCCCAGCCCGTCCCGGGGACGGCGGGCCGCGCCCCCGCCGTCCCGGGACACCGGGGGGGGCCGGCCGCGCCCCGCCCGTCCCGGGACACGCCGCCCGCCCGACACCCGGCGGGCCGCGCCCGCCCGTCCCGGGACACCCGGCGGGCTTTCTTTTTTTTCCCGCCTCGTCCCGGGGAACACCGGGGGGTGGGGCCCCCGGGCTCGCCCCCGCCCGTCCCGGTGAACCCCGCGGGCCTGCGCCCGCCCCGTCCCGGGACACCCCTGCGGGCCTCGCCCCGCCCGTCCCGTGACAACCGGCGGGCAGGCGCCCGCCCGTCCCGGGACACCCCCGGGCGGGCCTCGCCCGCCCGTCCCGTGACACCTGGCGGGCCCGCGCCCGCCCTTCCCGGGACACCCCGGCGGGCCCTCGCCCGCCCGGCCCGTGACACCTGGCGGGTCCCGCCCTCCCACACCTCACCGTCCCGACACCTGGCGGGCCTCGCCCGCCCGTCCCGGGGGACACCTGGGGCGGGCCGCCCGCCCGTCCCGGGGACACCTGGCGGGCCGCGCCCGGCCCCGTCCCGGGACACCGGGCGGGGGGGGGGGGGGGGGGCGGGCGCGCCCGCCCGTCCGGGACACCTGGCGGGGCTCGGCCCCGCCCCATCCCGGGACACCGGCGGGCTCGCCCGCCCGGTCCCGTGACACCTGGCGGGTGCCGCGCCCGCCCTTCCCGGGACACCTGGCGGGCCTCGCCCCCGCCCGTCCCGTGAACCAAACCTGGCGGGCCTCGCCCGCCTGTCCCGGGACACCTGGCGGGCCTCGCCGTCTGCCCGGACACCTGGCGGGCCGCGCCCGCCCGTCCCGGGACACCTGGCAGGCCTCGCCCGCCCGTCCCGGGACACCTGGCGGGCCTCGCCCGCCCATCCCGGGACACCTGGCGGGCCTCGCCCGCCCCTCCTGGGACACCTGGCGGGCCTCGCCCGCCTCTCCCGGGACACCTGCGGGCCTCGGCCGCCCCTCCCGGGACACCTGGCGGCGGGCCCCGCCCGCCCGTTCCCGGGACCCGTGGCAGGCCTTTCCCGCCGTCCCTGCATAGAGCAACACCTCTTCTTAGTCTTAGAACCAGAATATGCCACTGAATCCTTCCTATTCTCCTGGTGCTTCTCTGAATCCTCTGCTCCTTCTCCTGGCACTCCACGATTCTTCTCTGAATCCTCTGGTTTCTTTTCTGACACTCAACGAATCTTCTCTGAATCCTCTGCTTCTCCTGGCACTCCACGAATCTTCTTTAAATCTGCTGCTTCTCCTGGCACTCCACGAATTTTTTCTGTATCCTCTGCTTATACTTCTGGCATTCCCCAAATCCTCTCATTTTCCTCACCGTTTCTATATTCCTCCTATTTTCCTTTCCCTTACAGGAATCAATAAAACTCTTTGAAAACATTTTATTATACCTATTTCCCTATAACTTTAATTTCCTTCAACGATTAATAACGCAAACGTATTACATATAAACATTAAACCTTCCATATAGTATGTTAAAAACTTTAATGAAACAGAACATTTTAGTTTTCTCAAAGATAAAATAAAGTATTGCAGTTGGCTCCTAAAATCCATTTCAGACTAAAATCAATTGTAACAGGTGGATTTATGGAAGAAGTCCTTTAAATTCGAGTTAAACTCGAGTTATTATGTAAATAACAAAATCTACTGCAAAAAATTGTGTAAATGAAAATCGCAGTTTGTACATAATTTTTATTGATTTAAATTAAAAAAAAAAAACTTCCCATACAACAAACCTCATATTTTTCACATCTGATCCCTCTTCCTGAGGCCAGCTTAGACTTGATTGCGCCATTCCTTGAAGATGGACAGCTTCTCCTGTATTTTCCAGTTGTCCTTCTCCAGGCATCTGTAATTCCCCTGGAGGTTCTTGAGCTGGCAAACCAATTTATCCTTCGCTCCTCGCAGCTGTCGAACCTCATCTTCCAACTGGTCGTTCCGTTCACCCTGGACACCGGTCTTCTTATCTAGCGACTTGAAGCTATGATTTCGTTCCTCTAGAAGGCACCTCAGCTCGTTCCTCTTGAGTTTTGCAACCTGAACTTCACAATGGAGTCCACACGTTTTCTTCGTGAGGTCTTCCACTTCCTTCTGCAGGCGCTGGAACCTGACCTCGGCGTCTTTCCTGTCAGATTCGCGCTTTTCGGTCGCGTCTTTTTGTTCCTGGACGAGCTTCGCCATCCGCGCCGCTTCTTCGGTCTTTATCTGCAGGTCTTTCTCCTTCCGTCGAAGTTTCTCTTGCCTCTCAACCTGGCAGTTTACCTCTGGCAATTGCACTGTCAGTTCCCTTATCCTCTCACATAGGGCATTGTTTCTCTGCCCAATTTCCTTTGTATAATCCATCAACTGTTGATTTTCTTCTGTGTCTTGAGGATCTTGTCTTCCAGCTGCTGTTTTTCCCTCTTCACTTGACCGTTCTCCCTCAGAAACAACGTCTCAGCTTCGAATGAGTGGGCCCTTTCTTGCCAGGCCTGCTGTTGCAACACCTGAGTTATCTGAATCACACACGAGCGCGTTCTTCACTTCCGCCCGCCTTTTGAATCTGTTCATAGTAGTCGAGCCTCTGTTCCAGCTGAAGAATTATCCTGTCCAAGTTCACCTGCTGCTCTCTCTGGTACTGGATGGTGTCTCGCTAGGCCAAAATTCTCTCGTTCAATTCCATTTCCTTGGGGTGTTCACCTCCATCATCAGTAGTCAGGAGGAACCTCACCAGTGAATAGGCAGCTTATAAACAGCTGCTGCCAACGCCAGGTAAGGCCACATTTTCTTCAAACTCTCCTCTGTATCTTTCGCTTTTTCCTTGATTTTCAATATTCTACAATAGAGATTTCGATTTATCAAAATATAGCAGGAAACATTCTGAAAGATTTTTAATCGTGCCTTGTCTCTAGGTGTTTAAATTGCTGCAATTTATTCTCTCTCTCTCTCTCTCTCTCTCTCTCTCTCTCTCTCTCTCTCTCTCTCTCTCTCTCTCTCTCTCTCTCTTTTTTTTTTTTTTTTTTTTTTTAGCTCTCAAGTTTGTAAGAACATTAGGGATTTTGCAGTACGTATCTTTTTTGTCTGGTCTCTTATCATCTTATCTATTAAAATAAATTTAGGGATTTTCCTTTATTTACCTTTTTGTCTATAAGAAAAACAATACTAACTAAAGGCGGGCAATTAGATAACTAAAAGATATAATTCTAAATGAATTAGCCGAGACATCAAGAGAAATATTATATGTTATATATAATAATCAACTACTCAACCATAATGATTTTCAAAAACTACAGGTGAGTTTTAAGATTTTAAATTTATATCATATGCATACAAAGAAAAGGTAAAACGAAATTTAATTATATTAAATTTTGTCCTGTATAAAAGTGAAAATAAATTATAAAGGAGTACAATTTTATTAGAAGATAACTTGATTCGTAAATTGAAATGCAATATAGAAACAAAGTAGAAAATCCCAACAACCCCATTTCTATATAAGGCGACGCATTTGGTGTGAACGCACCCTTAGAACAAAAATGTAAATAATACTGTTTAATGCAGATGATAATGACAACAATTAAATACTGTGCCTTTCAAAGATGTGTATCGAAGAAACTGTTGCAATTTAAAAACAATTACGGGGTCAATAATGTCGTCAAATAATAAATGCAACAATGAACCAAATGATGCGAAATTCGCCGTCGACATTTTCCCACCCATTGGTGGGTGTTTTGTCCAGGTCTTGGTGATGAGTATTACCCCATAATCTTGCAACGAATACATTAGTTTAATTTGAGGGGTGATCTAAATGAAACAGGCTTGAAACGGTTGTTGTACTCGAAAGTTTGTTTACTTGGATTTTTGGCTCCCCTTTTGAGACCCTCAGGGATCAAAGCCCAGGATTGTGCAACTAAGACTCCCTTTTCTTTCATTGTTAGGTGATTTACAATAGAATGACACACTCAAACCTTTTTTACTCAATAGTGTGAATAAAATCCACCTGGCTCTCCAACTAATAGTGTACAGAAAATAGACAATAAGGTAAATAGCCGTGTGTTGGTGGCTTATGTGGTAAAGGTCAAGCTCTTATGGACGATGTTTCGTTTTCAGGTGCAGATGGTTGTGATGGTCAAGAGCTTTTCCGGTTGTAGGTCTTGGTGGCCGTGTAGCTCTTGAGCAAGTCAGGTTCGTACAAGATGAATTTGAAGAGGAAAGCAGTGATTATGATTATAGTGACAGTGACACAACAGATGACGGGTTGGAGCATTCCTATAGCTGCAATGCAGGCTGTGATGATCCGGCCCCCTTGTCCTACTAGTAGTAGCGCCAGTGCCACAACCAGCAGTGGTTCCCAACCTGTGGAACGTTCTGTTGATGAGGCTGAACACTACTACAGCTAGAAAAAGGAAACAAAAGAAACTTGGCTCGCCCACCCAAAACTTTATTAACACGACTGGTACCAAGAAAACTTCCACAAACACAAAGAGAGAGAGGCCCGCCCCCCCCCCGCGTAATTTTAAAAACGATTGTTTTCCCAGATTTGGGACGAGTCAGTCAGTGTGATCTTCAAGGTAAACTGGTCAATGGGGGACCACAACCTGCAGACAGTATACCTCAAATGAAATATTTGCAGCTAACCCATCAAGAGGGAGAGATCTAATGCCAAAGAAAGCAAGAAGCGGACATTGAGCTACTCTGTTACCTTCAAAGGCAAGGAAATAGCACTCAGTAAGGCTAACTTCCTCTCCATTCATGCAATAACTACTGTAAAGACCCAAGTAGCTATACGAAAGCTGTCTGAGGGAGGAGCAACAGTAAAGCGCCTGAAGGGCAGGAACCCCAATACCAGGATAGTTACTGGTCGGCAATAAACACAACTTTTACCAGGTTGTTCCAGGCACTACAACAACACACACGAAACCGGGAATGTTTGAAGCCTGACCTTGGCATTATAGCACCGTACGAATAGTAAAGCTTTAATTACATGTATGTCAGACGGTCTGATGTCGTTATGAAGTTGAAATATTACTACAAGATTTGTTATTGCTATTATCATAATGGTCTTTGCAGTGTGAGAGGTCTTGTAGATGGGAGGCGGGGTGGAACAGATATCTCTCATCTTGAACAAGAACATAAGGCACAAAGGGACAAGATGCCTGTGGCTTCCAACGCTAAAAGGACTAGCAGACTCTGAGACGACGATTGTGTCTGGCTCCATGGCCATACACCAGACCACGGTACATGTGGCCTTTTCAACATTGCCAGCCTCCTCCCTTCCGACTCCTTGTTGATAGACACTGCATCTCTTCAGATGAATTAAAATGACTACTCTGCAAAAATAAACAAGACAAGAATTAAAATTTTGGTGAGTAAAACTTTTTTTCTTGCCATTTCCCACCTGTTGTCCGTATATGATTATTTTTATGCAAAATCACCATTGTCATTATCATTAGTCATCATTCACAAGTTTGTAAGGATTATTGTAAACATAATTCATGCAAAGTGATGCTTACTAACTGTGTGTAGCTAGATTAATTTTTAATTTAAAATTTGGAGAATTTTATAAATCTGTTTTGCTTTAATCACAATTATCTTCATTATTAATTGTTATTCTTATGAACATTTATGTAAATTAAAGTGACAAAATTCATTTATTTATATTTCGGATTTTTCCATTTTTTTCATTTAATGACCATTATCTTCGTCACTAATCATTATTCACAGGTATGTAACGTACTCCATTTAATTGATGTTTATAAACTGTGTGACAACATTAACTTTTGGAATTTTGATGTTAGATTATTATTCAAATACTCCATGATTTGTTTGTCAATGTTTTTCTTTGTTTATTAACACTGCGTGGTAATATTTATGAAAGTATGTGGAAATTCTTATAAAACAAGACAAGAAAATTTGTTGGGAGAGGTGTTGGTTAGAACAAATTTATTTTTATTATTAACGTGCAGCATTGTAAAACAACCCAACGCAACAACACAAACATTATCTTGGCTATTTCATATCATACTACATGGTAAAACAGTGCATAAATTGGGGAAAGACAGGAATACAATTAAAACCCGTCAATTTTTGCACATATATGAAAAGCTAAGAAACTCTCCCAAACGTTGTTACATGAGCATAGTTTACATGAAAATAACTTCAATTTAAAAGAAAGTCATTGATTTCCAATAGAGATTTATTCAGTTGTTAAAGCATGGCCCATACCATTTTTTGTGTGTAATATATATATATATTATATATATATATATATATATATATATATATATATATATATATATATATATATATATATTGTGTATGTGTGTGTATATATATATATATATTATATATATATATATATATATATATATATATATATATATATACACACATATATGAATGCGTGTGTTTGTGTTTATGCTTACCAAAAAAAGATGGCTCCTGAAAGACAACCAGGTCTTAAGTTCTTGAACTACTGAATCCAGGATGAATTCACTGTGCCGAAAATTTTCATTTCAACAGATATTGGGTCTTGTTTGTGATGTATTTACACGTCGAATACTTGCTTTTAATACTGAAATAGAGATATTAAATGATATATTGAACGATGAAATCCAAGCTCTCTGTGTACAGTCTCGTTTTTTGTATACCTAATCTATTTTATCAGTAGATTTTCGGTCAAGTTTCTATGAACTGTTGTAA
>NC_087201.1:126466845-126481845 GCF_015104395.2 Macrobrachium nipponense
GAGTCAAATGATGGGATCGGCCTTGATTAAACAGGGGCAGGTAATGAACATCTCAAAGGGAGCATGGGATTCAGATGTAATCGAAAAAGTTATCATTCTACCAACACTTAATAAGATTAAAGGAAGATTATCAGTGGGAGTGACCTAAATTGGCTTACCTGTGGATGGACCTCTCGGTATACATACCACCTTTTCTGTAATGTTTCTCATTCATTTACCTGAAGAGGGAGACAGCAGTCTCTGAATTATAGTATTTTTCTCTCTATATTTTGATGTTTTCATGGGCTCCTTTTATTAGATGGAATTCTGTTGTAACAGAACATTTTTACCAGTCATATTATATATATATATATATATATATATATATATATATATATATATATATATATATATATATATTATATATATATATTGACAGTGACAAGCATTCTTTTGAGACTTGTTGAATCATTTTTCTCCTTTCAAAACATGAGGGAAATTCGAAAACATGAGGGAAATTGAAAGAAAACATGGCAAAATAAAGGAATTGATTCTTGTAGAACATAGAGTAAATCAAAACCATGTTGTTGTGATGCTGTAGGGACCCATGAGATATTTTGACTCAACATTTGTTCCTATTGTTCGTTGACGATGTCCCAAAGACAAAAACATGAAATGTCATTTTAATGTTTTGTCAAACTTGATTTATTCCTTGTCATACCTGGTCACGGACATTTATATGACCTGACCCCTCACCTTGTTTGTCATAGTGTCTCACACCTGCATCTCTGCCCATTGAATGAGCTCTATCAAACTAAATTAGCACCTCTTTGTATTCTATCCTCCATACCCTTCTCTGCCAGCATTTCGATGACCATTTCAGGTACCTGCTAGGATTGGTGGTAGGGATCAAAGGACCAAGGAGATGGCTGCAGTGTTGACAGATATCAGACAGGACATTTCTGGTGACTCCCAAAGCCAAGTATAGATATGGGCTGGTATGCCCAATCAGTGTGCATTTTGCCCTAGCCAGTTATTGCGGCATTACGCCCGATGAAACGGTATCATGCCCGAGTCTGGTGACGCATTAACCCGCTCCAGTATTCTGAAGAAATTGGTAAGAATCTACAGTTAGTTCATCTTCTACTCCACTGTCTGGAATCCAGATTCTGTCTTGACATCGTACCCCATCATCCCACTTGGAAGTACCAGAGCACTGCCTGAATAGGAGCGCTCTTTCATTTGCTCCCTAGTGAAGAACTGCAGGCCATGAAGTCCTGCTGCTGACACCCTGGCTCAAATCTATGTATGTCTTGTCCATGGACAAAGGTAATTTAATTGGAAGTTGATTTGTTGGCCTTCACCTACTATTCCTTGCACTCATTCCTTGTTCCAAGCTATTCTCCTATTCCCATACTCCTATTATCCCGCCTCCATCAGAGACTCATTATTTTGACTGTGCAATTGTGATATATGTGAATTCTTTGTGGAAGTGTTATTAGGTCTGTGTTGATCCTGTTAACAGTAATTTTCTTGTATTAACTTTTCATTTAATATTTGATATATCTCGTATTTAACCAAGTTTCCATTTAACACTGATCAGTCATGTAAGCTTATCCTCTGTTAGTATTTGTGTTACTTTACCTGCTTTGCAGCTTCGTGCAGACTTCCCCCGTTGTGTGCCGTCTTCTGTGGTTCAGCAGTGCCACTCATCATTCCCAGTAGGAGCAATCTTTGCATACAGTGCTCTGCATAGTGTGCTATGTTTATTATTATTTATTAAGAGTTTGATCCATGTATCCATATTTGAGCACTAGATTTAGTAATTTTGTATTTGCTTGCAGTCTAATGGCACACTTGTTGTTGACATTGTACATATACTCAGTAGTGATTCAGTTACACTGAGACGGTGAGAGTTCCTGTACTTTTTATTCTGATTACCTTATGGACATATTACATTTACCGTCAATCCTTTTTTGAAAGTAATCTTTGGAGATTCTTTTAAGGTACTTAGTGTTCAATTTCTGATCACTAGATTCTTTTAAGGTACTTACTGTTCACTTTCTGATCACTAGTGGCATGCCACCCTTATACAGTTGTTGGTTCCACAAAAGGCATTTCTAGAGTAGAACCAGTTCCTCGCCCCAAAGTAAAATCATACACCCCGGCCTGCCCTGTGACAGTGGCGACCTTGACCTAGGATTTTAGAACTCTGGTGCAAGCCTTGAGATCAATTTGCAGTAGTAAGCAGAACATTTAATCACTCAGTTGATTAGCAAATCAGTTTCGACTGGCTAAATCTGTGTTCTTACTTTAAATTTTATACCAAACTTATATTGGCATCTGTTGACTACAGCACACAATGGTCAGTAAAGTTATTTCATAGTTACATTTTAATCAAGTGTTATTACGAAGTATTTACGTTTATTCAAGAGTAATCACGAGTGCTTAAACCACCCACGTTTCTTGGGAGATCGCAAATCACTTCCGTATCCTTGAGACCGAGTTGCCATTCACTGCTAACACTAGAACGCTGTCAAGTGCATTTATTGTAATTTACGAGACTGTATGTCTCAGTTGTGTTACTGAGTGCAAAATCAGTGCTTTAACGTTGGAAGAATATTCATTTAATGGAAAGGTGTGTATTTTCCTGATGAGAATTACAATAACTGTATGCTGAAGAATTATGTTTCAGGTAACCCCTTACACAGTAGCTTGCTCAGACGGACTTACTATCTCACGTTGCTTCAGTAGCCAATTCACGAATTTTGGAAATCATTTATTCCTGGTGAACGTGTCCTAGAATTCAGTTCTTTGAGCACAATATTCCACATTTCATAATTCCATATTTCATATCGTTACTATCAGCTTGCTAAGAATTAACGCACTATCATTTCAAAGTTACGTAAAATCAACTATTCCTTCATACTCTTAAAGTCAACAAAAATTGTCGTAAACATAGAGTATGAGAGTTTCGCACCCAAAACGTAGTGTCCAGTCATCCAGTCGAGAAGTTCATTCATTCTAATGTTTCCATGACTGTTTGTCTTCTTGTTTGACAGATAAGTAACCTTGACTGTTAATTTAAAAACCTAGTGGTGATTAATCACTTTTCCTTTTCACTTGCTTTAGTGACATTGTGTCTTGTCTTAAGACTAATGTTGGTGTCTGTTAGTGACACCTTTCTTTAGTGTTTGGCAAGCACTATTCATTCCTGTGTCAGAACTCATTACTTTACACACGTGCCCCCCTCCCCCCCATACCCTTTGAGAGTGCCACCTGGAAGCAATTATTTCTTAGCGTAGTGGTGAGAGTGCCAGTTGAAAGCCTGTGTTGCTTAGGCATCTGTGCGCCTATTTGCTTAGTGTAGCGGTGATAGTGCCAGTTGAAAGCCTGTGTTGCTTAGGCACCTGTGCGCCTATTTGCTTAGTGTCCTGGTGAGAGTGCCAATTTGAGTCCTACATTACTAATACTTGGAGAGTGCCACCTGAAGCTTTGTTACCTACATCCTTGAGGGACCCACCAGCTGAGTGTCTGAGGACACTGTTGCTTTCCTGATGGAACAGTTGCGCACATATAGTGTGCCACCTGCTTACTCGCTTTGAGAGTGCCCTGTGTTCTGGGAACACACTGCATCTTGCAAGAGAAACCCTACAAGTGCTACTCCTCCACGCTCACCTAAGCATATTCTGGGAGTACTGCACTTTAGATGCAAACTTTGTCTGTCTGTCCAAAAGTCGAGATCAAAGCTTCATATTGTTTATCAGTACCACCTTCGTTGACACTCCCTCAATGTACGTTCTTAGGAATCATCATACGAACCGCTGAGTGCCATCCAAGCTTTGTTACACACCTTGTTGAGTGCCAGAGGGCCTAACGCAAACCGCAGTTGGTTGAGATATCGCACTATATGTATCTGTTACCTATCCGAGGATAGACCGAACAAAGCTTACCTGGACTACCATGGCCTTTTGTTTGAGTTTAACATCTGAGAGAAAAAAAGCATTCTCATGGCTACTTATGACACAGCTGTAGAGTTCTATTTCCAGATGGAATGGAACTTTGGTACCACAGAACAACGAATCCACTCAGCTGTGGCTGGCTGGATGGGATGCTGCTCCACCACCAACCTTGGCATCCTATTGAGGGGGAACCCCAATGAGGGCAGAGTCCTTATCATTGAACTCGTCCAAGTGGTTCCCCGGACACCCCGTCTGTCAGGTTCACCATCCCTTCCCTTACGGATCCTACCACCCGGGTAATGCTCATTCATGAGGATTGTCTTCCTGCTACTGTTCCTATTCCTTGCTGTAAATTAAAAACATATGTCAATGCTGATGGAAGGAAAATGAGGCTCCCTTCCACATGGCTAACATTCTATGTGGGTCTATGTGCTTGGATGTGGACCGTAGAAATTGCAGACTTCCTGCCAGATGATCGTGGGCTTCTCTTGGGGGAGGATCTACTATCCCTTCTTCAGTTTCTTTTAAAGACCCCTTGCTGTGTTGTGATGCGTACACAATGGATTCCTCAAGGAACAGCCCCAAACCTTATAAGGTTCCAGAGATTATAGGAATTTTGAAAGCTGCTTTGCCTGGGTCCAGGCCATCTACCTCTCTACCCAAGTGCTCTACCAGCCCGGCCCCGACACCACCAATGCCAACCCCGCTAGGTTTGGCAGGAAGCAGTTCTTCCCAGCTGTCTCCAGATAAGACTGGACGTTCACCCGCTACTGCGACCTAGCCAAGATGCCAGGCCAGCCTCAGACTCATTTGAGGTCTCCCTTTAGTCATTTAGCTCCTCTACCACCTTGCAAGAACACAGGATACATAATAGATTCGGATCTAACCTGCTGGGACTGGCTTGGGTGCTGCAGCACACCCTAACTAGAACCCTCCTTCATGTTGTTGAGGACTTCACAACGGATATTGAGACACTGCTCCCCTAAATCCAGATTGTTGTTGTGGCTAGATTGAGTATTAATGAAGTAACAGTAAAGTGAGTGGCAGATGGTGTCTGGTGAAAATATCTAAGGCTATTCAGACAAAATTTAACATAATACTAATTTCTTCTAGAACTACTACACAGCCAAACAATGGAAATTTGGTCCCTTTACAACCCCAGGTTACCAAAATAAGAGCAAATGACAAGTATAGATATATATGGATATAATACAATGAAACTCTTATTTTCCTGGAGAATATGGAATTTCCAAGGAAAATACACCACTTTCATACCACACACTGAGGCACACATCAGTTTTCTACAACTACTTAATCTACGAAATCAGTATAAACTCAAGCAATAAACTTTGCAAATCAAAAGAAGCACTCTATATTTTGCAATTCAATATACAAGACTAGTACAACAATAGAGGAGCACATTGATATATACTACCCTTTACAACATTAGGGTCTTAAATCCAATAAAATAAATTGAGTTTATGATAAATGTTTATACTTTGCCCTTTACAACGGTAGGGTCCTTAATCCAATCAGAAAACAAAGACAATATGCTTATCAACAACAATAATCAGTTTAATCCACTGTAACAATAAGTATATTTTTGTTAACAGAAATACTACGTTACCAGGGATTCAATCCAACAATATGTCTGTATACTGAACTTCAGTACATTATCACAATATGTAATTCATGTTGACCTTTTGAACATTAACATAATCCTTCTCAAAATTGAAAATAATATCCATCTCACATTGTTTGATACAACAATTCCCTTTACTACGCTTACACACTAGGCACTGCTTCAAATCACTGTCACTTTAAAGGTTATTAGGCCAATTTCAAAAGCTAATTCATAAGAAAAATAAGAAGCATCCATTGGCGGGGGAGAAGTTCCATGTCTATAACAAAGAAACAAACAAAAAACAGACTTAACGAAGTAACGTAATAATTTAACAAAATCAAATAAGCAAAATAATTTGCTTTTGAAAATAAATCAATAGTAAACTTTTCCATTCAAACCCATTGCCTTACTAAAAATTAACCTTCCACAAGATTGGGCCGGCCCATACCTGGGCCAGGATTCTCCACAACCAAGGCCTCCCTTGGCCCTGTTACCTTTTGCTCCTGGCCTAATGAACCAGGAAGGAAATCCACGATCTAAGGTGGTGATTACTGTGTTAACTTCTAGAAAGTTAGCTTCATATGTCCCGAGTATTTAATTTTGGTATCCAGAGCTGAATACTAAATATTTCCCTCACGTAATTACTTGTGTCTTATAGTAACTCCATTAAGTAAGTGATCTTTTTACCCCTTGGTATCTCAAACTAGTTCTTTACTTTTCCACACTGTTGCCAGTGCCATACCTTGTATCAGTAATAACACAAACTGGGATGATAGATTAAGAATGCTTGGTGAAAGCATTTAATGACGGTAAATAAGACATTTGTAAAGTTTGCATCTAAAAATTTTGAGTTATGTAGAGTAAAAGATATAGGCAGACCTGCTTAATAGTAAAGTTAATTTCCTGATGGAATTGAGTTTGATTTGAACTTTGAAATATGAGTCTGAGTTGTTAGATTTAAACTTTGCTGCAGACATTATTTAGTATTGAGAGATTTATGTGCTGTTTTGAAAGAGAGATGAGAGAGAGGAACGTGTTTGTCATTCGAAAAAAGTTGGCAGACGTTAGCAGCCGTTTGACCGTGTAACGTCCTCATTTCTGACACTTGTTAAGTCTTTTTTCTCCTTTCGAAACATGAGAGAAACTCGAAAACAGTAGGGGAATTGAAAGAAAACATGGGGAAATAGAGGAATTGATTCTTGTAGAACGTAGAGTAAAGCAAAACCATGAATACAGAGTAAAGCAAAACCATGTTGTTGTGATGTTGTGGTGACCGGTGAGATATTTTGACTCTTCTTTTTCTTTTGTTCCCATTGTTCTTGAACGATACCAGCCATAAGCCAATAACAGCCTAAGATTTGAAGAAGGTAGAGCACTTAAGGGATCATCACCCCTTAAGCCATTGTGCTAGGTAACGCCTCTTTTCAATGACCATTTTAGGTACCTGCTAGGATTACCGGCAGAGATGAAAGGATCGAAGGAGATCGCTGCAGTTTTGACAGATGTCAGACAGGACATTTCCGGTGATTCCCGAAACCGGGTATATATATGGTCTGGTATGCCCCATCAATGCGCATTTTGCCCTAGCCAGTTATAGCGGCATTACACCTAAAGAAGCCTTATCACGCCCAAGTCCGATGATGCAGCAACCCTCTCCAGCCTTCTGAAGTTTTTGTAAAAATATAAAACTAGTTCTTTCTCTCCACCGTCTGGAATTCGGACTCTGTCTTGATGTCTGACCCCGGCATCCCACTTGGAAGCTGTCACCCTTGAAGTACCTGAGCACTTACATTTATTCCCTAGTGAAGAACTGCAAGATACAAAGTCCATCTGACACCCTGGCACAAATTTATACATGTCTTTTCCACGGGCAAAGGTAATTGAATTGGAAATTGACTTGTTGGCCTACATCTACTATTCATTACACTCATACCTTGTTCCAAACTTTTCTCCTATTCCCATACTCCTATTATCCCGTCTCCTTCTGAGACACTTGTGATTTTGACCGTGCAACAGTGAAATTTGTGAATTCATTGTGGAAGTGATATTAGATCTGTGTTGGTCATGCTAATGGTAATTTCATTGTATTAACTTTTCATTTAATATTTGATATATCTCGTGTTTAGCCCAGTTTTCATTTAACATTGATCAGTCACGTAAGCTTATCCGATGTTAGTATTTGTGTTACAACATTACCTGCTTTGCAGCTTTGTGTAGACTTCCCACATTGTGCGCCGTCTTCTGTAGTTTAACAGTGCCTCACATCTTTACTGCCAGTGCAATTTCTGGGATAGTATTCCTGAGATTCTAGTAGCAGCCCTTCCTTACAGTGACCAGAAAGTGGGTTGTGTTTACATAGTTCGATCCATGTATCCATGCTCTATGTTTCATCATTAGAATAAGTGTGTGTGTGTTTTTTTGAGTGTGCTTGCAACCTAGTGGTACATTTGTACTTGATATTGTACATAACATTCAGTAGTGATTCAGTGCCACTGAGCCAGTGAGAGCTCCTGTAAATTTTGTTCTTCTGATTACATTATAGAATTATATTCGTAAGTGGACATATTACGTTTACATTCAATCCTTTTTTGAAAGTAATCTTTGGAGATTTTTTTCTGATCACTAGTGGCGGCCACCCTTAGCCAGTTGTCATTTCCAAAAAAGGCATTTTTATAGTAGAGCCAGTTCCCCCTCGATTTTCCCGAAGTAAAATCATACACCCCACCGTGCCCTGTGACTATATATATTTATATATATGTATATTCATTAGCGACAAAAGCTAGCAATGAAGTAAATCACCAAGGTTGGGGCTATATATACTTGAAAGCTTGTCTTTTATATGGATTATTAAACGCAAATAAGCATAGCTGTCAGAATGTACGAGAAATGTCTTTTGCTTTCCTACTATACGATGTATTGAGACTTCAGTAAGGGTCATCTTGATTCGTGCATTGCATATCCGGTTAAGGCTGTGTTCTTCATTGAGTATAATGTAAATGCTGTTTTAATTGTAATTACAGCATTTTAATTCAGTGAATTCCTATCCAAAATTATTATTACTATTTAATCTTTTCCGCCTCAGTTATAATAAGAAACATATGATACAAGATTGGTTTGCTAGTTCATTTAGAAGGGACAAAAATATGAAGGCTGTTAGTTACCATAAGTTAAGAGAAGGATGGTGCGAGATCAGTTAATCACTAAATACTTAGTTTTGCGGGAATTTGGCCCCATACCCCATTGACTGAGCAAATTAAAGGGATATTCTAGTTTGTTGAGGCCCACAGCTACTTTATCTCGCATTCCAGCTAAGCAGATAGGTTCACGGGGAGCAGTATCATCTGCATACTGTATTAGTTTATTTGCTGGATCACAATCATAGCGCTAGGAGAAGACGTGAACAACAGCAGCAATCCCCAACGCTACACATGGGAATATCTGATTGGAGAGGTCTAGGCATAATAAACATTATTAACGAAAACAACTTTAAGCATTCGTTTAAAAACCTATGAGTAAGATCAAGACAGTACTTGGGGTCGAGTACTAATATTGCTGACAGTATGAAAAACCTAATATACGAGTATGTTTAACCAAAATGTTTTTCCATAAACAGTAGGAGCACTGGGAACACCCATCTACCGACAACGTTATTTTAAATGTGATAAGTGAGATTTAAAAGACTTTCATCACATTTAAGTACCAAGAAATATAAATCACAAAATTATGGAAACGTTTCTAATAGTGATGGTTTGAAGGAAATTTGAAAGGGCTTTTTGTATAGTACAGACTGAATACATGGTCTGGTAAAAATGACATGAGTAGGTACTGGGGAATAACCTATGTGTAGATTCTTGTGTAAGAAGTTTTACACACGAATGTCAATATAAACTGTGTAAGTGATTTTAGAGAAATTTCGCAACGAATATGACATTCCCGGAAGCGCAGTGACCGGTAGAATCATTTAGAAAAAAAGTTGGACAGAGAAGAAAAAAAACGGGAAAAAAAAGAACGCCCCTCTCCGAAAAAATGAATCATAAAGCTTAGGAACTGAGCCACGCACTAAGTATGAAAGATTTATTCCAGTGTTTGATGAAGAAAAAAGAAGAGGAGCCTTTTCGGTGTTTATGGGCGTAACTAACAAAATATATTAAACGTTTATCTATAACGCCGTAAAATATTACAATGTATTTAAGGTTCGACACTGTTATAGCGAATACCTCTGGAATATTCTGCAACAATAAAGGGGAATTTGGCGAATATGTACGTGAAGAGATTATTTTTACAAATTGGTAAAAATCGTGACGACCGAGAAGTGATGTAAAATATAAGAAAGTGAGAGTCCCTCGTTACAATAATAAGGTATAATGAAATAATAAAAATATGATTAAATTGATTTACGATGAAGTGGGCATAAATTACAAATACTCATATAGTAATAATGATTTATATGGGGGAGCAACGATTTTCAAGTTGTTCTTCAGTGGGTTCACACTAGAAGTATTTTCGCCAGGTGTCAGCAGGAAAGGCCAAGTTCCATCAGTGACGAGGAGGCTCCAGGTATGGTCAATTTTATTTTCATTACCAAAGTTTTGTTCACCAGCATCACATATGCATATCCGTCTCAAAGCTACATTTATGCAGCTGCCATGGCATAACATATTCTGCATAATTTAGGGTATAATCGAATTTTCATTTTAAAATATTCTACACACTCCTCAGCGAGCTAACACTTGCTTTTGCCTATCACAGCTAATCGGGTTTAAAACAGACAACACCACTCTAGGTTCTGGCTCTTAATCTTAAAAACTAAGCAAAAATTATATTTAATTGTTAACTTGCTCCATTATCACACATGCGTATGTCTTAATATATTTTCCTGCCTAGGTTAACGCATGCAAGGTAGAAACGGTCTTCAGGAGAAAAACAATCGTTGATTTTCTAATTTAAAAGGCTGAGGTAATTGATAATGATTAGGCTCATTTTTGGAGCTTATGCTTAAATTTATTGTCAAACAAAAAACTAGAAATAAATATTTCTGAACGTCAGTATAGTTTTTAAAAATAAAATCGATTCCTTGTTATCTTAATGTTTAATATAACGTTAATAGGTAGATAGATAGGTAGAGACTGTTGATCTCGTAAATCAGAAATTATGAAAGCAATGGCCATTTCCTTTCTGTCTTCTTGTATCTAGTAGGATGAAACAGCAAACTTTGAGGATGATAAACTAGACGGTTATTACTGAACATTTCGAATGAAAAAAGAACAAAAAGCAAAAACAGTAACATATCATTCAGGGGAAACGTATCTGAGAAAACCAAACGCTTCAAAAGATTATAAAAAAGAAAAAAAAGGTTGAAACACAATTCCCTAACGGCCCTTCCCAAAAAACAAGCTATAAAAGGAAACCATGAAAGCATGTGTGACATCAAACAAACCCATCTGCTTATTGTACAGACCGGCTGAATAGGGAGATACGCGACACAATAGCTAATCCCCGAAATGAAATACCAATGGAACAGTCGCAGGATAAAGACTTCCATCAATATATGAAACCGAGGAATCTTCCTCGCTCTGCGTGTCCGGATGTCTGTGCGCTCGTCAAATAAATAAACAATGCAAAGCTCGGTTAAAGAGCTGCTTTTAGGTGTACCTTTTCGTTCGGAGTTGTTGCCTGCATTTCGTTCCTCCGTACTCTACGAGAGGCACTACTCTGCCTGTCTTCCATACCGTCGTATTGCATCCTTGATACAAGGGATGAGGAAGTTTAACGCAGGGAGCAGGTGGTGTGGGTGGGCCGGGTGGGGGGGGGGGGGGCGGCGTAGAGAAAAGAGCCACCCAGAGGAAGAGAGGAAAGAAGGGTGGGGGAGGAGGGTTGCGTTTGGGATATGCGGGGGAAGGCTAGGAGAGGGGAGGGTACCATGGCAACCGTGAGAGCTTTGTCCCTCCTCGCCGGGTAGGAACAGAATGAGAGATTCCACCGGGAAAGAAAGAGAGAGAGAGAGAGCTGTTGGAAAGAAACGTTGTTTGTACACAAATAGGTCTCGACGGGCAAATGTCAAGTAAAGTCACATATATAATTGGTCTTATTGTTTGTTACCTTGTAACTGAGGCTGTTGAAGATTAGGATGAAAGTTTTTAGGTAAAGGCGAACGGGATATTTAAGTATTATTATATATATTTTGAGAAAGGCAAGATTAATTACGTAAAATGCAGCCAATAAACATAAAAGATTTTAGATAAGTATATATTATACCTGAAGAAATTTTACCTTATGCTAGAGAGATTAAATGTAAGTTTAGAAAACTCAAAATACTGTATGAACAAGTGCAAAGCACGTCCAATATTGAATTTATTTCGTCTTATACAAATATCGAAATTTCCTACAAATTTGAAAACTAATTAAAGTTTATGGAAGACCTCCACGAGTAGGATACGGATAAACACGCAAAGAATAATAATAATATATGAAGAATTATTAGCCATCGCCTCCTCTTTTTTTTTTATTATTATTTTCTTTTTGAGAGCATATATGGCAAAAGAAAATGAGGAACAGGTTTTATTTAGATAAGGAAAAAAAAACCTAACTTTGAAGAATGGGCGTAACAATCGATGAAAACACAGTGACTGAACAAAATTTTATTGATATAAGATATTTATGCATGCTATTAGATGAACGACGTATCCCATTAGACAAATGGTTCTCACTACTAATCAAAATGTATCCATTATTAGGTAACTTTCTTCCGTGCTTCAGTGTTAGAGTTATTGCCGTAACTAGTAATGAAGTCGATACGGAATATGACATGCAAATAAATCATTGGAACAGAATCCATCGGTTTATATCTATTTAGTGATTAAAAGCACATAACTAAAGAAATGTCTTATGCCAAAAGTAACAATTTGGGATTAGAAGTGAACCAAGTTTGACTCGGAGCACCCCATCTAAACAGGTATTTAATAAAAAACGGATAAAATGTTCAGCACGGTGATTTATTAATAATAATGATCATTAATAATAATAATTAAAAAACTTCAATAAAATATACATACACTAGTTGCCCAACCCAGCGCTGCTTGGGAAAACTGAATGGCACTCTACGTGTAGGAGGGAGGGAAAATGGAAGGGGAAGGGGATGGGGAGGGAACATGGAAGAGGGAGTGGAGGGAGATGGGAGAGAGGGAGTGGTTTTTTGTGTTGACGTCCGACTGACAGTTCTATTTTTTTTTCATGCAAACATTCACCCTTTGAACAGACATGGGTGAACTTACACATATTACTGTGGTGACTGTCCCTTTTTCCAGGTTTACTGTCCTGTCTGTCCCTTTCATCTAGGTATTATTGTGATGTGTGTCACTTTTGCCCAGAAACTACCGTTGTTACTGTCACTTTCATCCTAGCATTACTGTGGTGACTGTCCCTATTACTCGGGTATTAATGTGGTGTCTGTCCCTTTCTCTAGGTATTAATATGGTGACTGCACCTTTTATCCAGGTATGACGTTATCGAGTCGGCCAACAGAGAGGCTATAAGTTTAAATCGAGTCTGGCCTTACAAATTAATGAATAGTTATCACATCACTGTGATTCATATAGATCATTTGAGCTGAAAATGTCCTTTAATATCTAATTCGCTCTACCTCGGAATTGATATATTTTCATATATGTACCGAAGGGGAATTTTTAGTTGATAATAATTTCGTCCCCTAATGGGATCGAACCATCCAGTGGATGGGAACGAAATCAGGACGGCCTAGTGACGTTATCGAGTTGGCCAACAGAGAGGCTGTAAGTTTATATAGATTCTGGCCTTACAAATTCACCGTCGAACTTGGTGTTTTCATAATTAGAATCGATATGAAACCCCCTCTACCATGTTAGCCAATTCGAACGTTTGACCGACGTAGCCTTGTAATGAATAGTTATCACATCACCGTGATTCATATCGATCATTCGAGCTACAAATGTCCATTAATATCTAATTCGCTCTACCTCGGAATTGATATATTTTCATATATGTACCTAAGGGGAATTTTTAGTTGATAATAATTTCGTCCCCTCACGGGATCGAACCACTGTCCAGTGGACGGGAACGAAATCAGACGGCCTAGTAACGTTATCGAGTCAGTCAACAGAGAGGCTATAAGTTTATATCGATTCTGGCCTTACAAATTCACCGTTGAACTCTGTGTTTTCGTAATTAGAATAGATATGAAACCCCCTCTACCATGTTAGCCAATTCGAACGTTTGACTGACGTAGCCTTGTAATGAATAGTTATCACATCACCGTGATTCATATACATCATTCGAGCTACAAATATCCTTTAATATCTAATTCGCTCTACCTCGGAATTGATATACTTTCATATATGTACCGAAGGGGAATTTTTAGTTGATAATAATTTCGTCCCCTCATGGGATCGAACCACCGTCCAGTGGACGGGAACGAAATCAGGACGGCCTAGTGACGTTATCGAGTCGGCCAACAGAGAGGCTATAAGTTTATATCGATTCTGGGCTTTCAAATTCACTGTCGAACTCTGTGTTTTCGTAATTAGAATCGATATAAAACCCCCTCTACCATGTTAGCTAATTCAAACGTTTGACCCACGTAGCCTTGTAATGAATAGTAGTATCACATCACCGTGATTCATATAGATCATTCGGGCTACAAATGTTCTTTAATATCTAATTCGCTCTACCTCTGAATTGATATATTTTCATATATGTACCGAAGGGGAATTTTTAGTTGATAATGTGATGTGATAACTATTCATTACAAGGCTACGTGGGTCAAACGTTTGAATTGGCTAACATGGTAGAGGGGGTTTCATATCGATTCTAATTACGAAAACACCAAGTTCGACGGTGAATTTGTAAAGCCAGAATCGATATAAACTTATAGCCTCTCTGTTGGCCGACTCGATAACGTCACTAGGCTGTCCTGATTTTGTTCCCATCCACTGGACGGTGGTTCAATCCCATGAGGGGATGAAATTATTATCAACTAAAAATTCCCCTTCAGTACATATATGAAAATATATCAATTCCGAGGTAGAGCGAATTAGATATTAAAGGACATTTGTAGCTCGAATTATCTATATGAATCACGGTGATGTGATAACTATTCATTACAAGGCTACGTGGGTCAAACGTTCGAATTGGCTAACATGGTAGAGGGGATTTCATATCGATTCTAATTACGAAAACACCAAGTTCGACGGTGAATTTGTAAGGCCAGAATGGATATAAACTTATAGCCTCTCTGTTGGCCGACTCGATAACGTCACTAGGCCGTCCTGATATCGTTCCCGTCCACTGGACGGTGGTTCGATCCCATGAGGGGACGAAATTATTATCAACTAAAAATTCCCCTTCGGTACATATATGAAAATATATCAATTCCGAGGTAGAGCAAATTAGATATTAAAGGAC
>NC_087201.1:126489345-126529345 GCF_015104395.2 Macrobrachium nipponense
AACAATCTTAGGCGGGCCACTCACAGTCGATCTGGTCATACGATGAGAACTGAGTTTGGAGGAGACTTCAAAAAAATGACTGCAAACTCACGTTACTGCCCGGTCTGAACAAAGTAGTCAGTCTCAAGTTGTCAGCCACACAGTTCGGACGTGGCGGAGGGAATATCTGATAATGAACCATATATGCTCAGCCAATATAACAAAGAAAGAAAATCTCACATTTATTGCTTTTGAAGGAAATACGGGTAGCTTCCAGGGATTGCTATGATAAACGTAAGGGTGGACGAGGCAACATTCAATTTTGAAGGAAGATAATAACGGTTGTGCAAAAGGACACATGCATGACGAAATCCACAATGCCCTATGAAAGGCCAAGTGCCACATTACGCTAATTAGCGACTGACTGTTCTTATCAAGAACAATAAAAAATTAATAATTTCTGTGTCCCCATTATAACTAAGCCTTCCAAAGCATAAGGAAAACTTACACACATCCCATATGCATTTCATATCCTTTTCTCTTCACTCAAGAGAAAGAAAATCTCTTTCCTAAAAAAACCCTACGGGCATCTCACATCATCAACCAATCGTTATCAGCTGATGTCCTGGCATTGGAAATTCATTATCAAGGGCAAATTCTTCCCCCAATACCCCGACACAAAGAAAAAAAAGGAGTTCACCCCCCACTAAAAAAAGGAGAACTTCACCCTCCTCTGAGCGTTAGAACAACCCCCCTGAGGCAGACCACCAGTACCCTCCCCTTGCAATACCCCTGTGGGTCGGACCAGCAGAAAATGTGCAGAGTGCGTAAGAACGAGTGGGCGCTCTTTGTCTAAGCAAAAAATGCAATTCAAGCACCGTTTCGCATGTATGAAAACTATTCATACACACGCACATGTTAAACAAAGACGAATGCGTCTCTTCTAAACATGCGCCAATAAAGAAAAATACGTCACTTTCTGCTACTATGGGAAAAAAAATGTGATTTCCTAAACCAGTCCCATAACACAAAATGATTCAAAAAAAAAACCCAGGACTAAAAAAAAAAAAAAAAAAAAAAACTTTTTAACACTCACCACTTCATAATGAGAGAAAACCCGAAAATTGCGCAAAACACGCTAATACACACACACACACACACACGGACGTCTCGGGAATGCACTCACAAGAACTCAGCTCTAACTGAATGTTCCCAGCCCCTTGAGGCAGCTCGCTCTGGGCAAAATTGATGACTCTTGTAAAAATCCTTCCCTTCCCATTACACAGTTAACGGACGGATATTTCTCATTACCTCTCACTTAGCAACTGAAATCTAACAATTTAACAATTTTCCACAATTTCACAAAAGGCTTTGTCGTTTGAGACCACCGCTAAGCCACCAACTGTTACCTATCCGCTGACACCAAACTATTACCAGCGAAGGTATTTAACATTTTGGTATGCATTTAGCCATCACGTTAAGGCGAACTGGTTACATTCAATCTCTTGCCCCCCCCTCTCTCTCTCTCAACGTGATCACTGGCATAGCCTTCTCTCTCTCTCTCTCTCTCTCTCTCTCTCTCTCTCTCTCTCTCATTCCATCAGGTCATCAAATCAGAGTCGGAGTTACACAAAATATAATATTTATTCAAAGTAAAGTACTAGTTGAATAACTTAAATTCTTACAGGATCAACAATGGAAAGATAATAGTTCAAGTCTCACAGACAAACCAACTCAGATAACCCCCTGGTATTTAAATGTCTTAATCAGTAATTAGTCACACCAATTATCTCTTCTCCAAAATATTATAGTTCCCTCCACACGGGACCCTCAGCCCCCTAGGACACTCAGTCCCCTCACTAGAACCGCCTGTTTAAAAGACAGGAGAACACACTAGTGAGCACACACAATCATAAAGACAAAGTCAAAAAATGAAATGGAACATCTTTACAAAATGTCAAACAGACAACAATCCATCCCTTTGGCTAAAGTATGACATCTCACTCATTGCAGCCTGGAACTTTAACACTGAAATAAAATAGACTTTCGCAGAGCTATCCCAGCATTCTGCCTTTTCTCCCGTAGCTGTCTCCCTAGTTTGCGACTAAACCAAGCCATTAAGAATAGACATAGTTCGTACATGTACACACGAACTCACACTCTTTGGTAACTGGTCATAGCCAGTTTTCAAAGGCACCTTGAACAAGCCCTCGTGAACTCACATGAACATTGACCTGCTTAAATAAGCATCTTTGTATCACACCAACTCAGAAAGAGATGTCAGCTTTCTCAGGTCATTGCTTCGGACTCTGTAAATTCCTAGAAATGTCACAACAAACATATTATCAGTCTTTATTTACGACACACACACACACACACACACACACACACACACAGATATATATATATATATATATATATATATATATATATATATATATATATATATATATATATATTACGAATTTGGTACTTTGAAACCTTGTCGTTACTCCAGGATCTAGAAACGCTACGGCCTTCAATTTTCAACTTCACTGTGGTGAATGAAAGTTTTATGTAATTTAATTTTGTTTACACTCATAAGGTAAATTGCAATCATACAAAATTTTACAAAATTCATTATGTAAAGAAATAAGAAAAATGTATATATATCATGTCAAGGGACGACACGTCTTATGCACCACTTCCTGATTTCTTTAATGTCTCTACTCTCCTTAATTCTTTCCGATATGAAGGTCTTATATTTATTATTTATCGTCTTGTTCACCATTTCTTTCATTGCATCAAGACACTTTTTCTTTAGTTTCTCAAATATCGATTGATAACCTGCATTTCTTTTGTGTTTGTTAGAATATTCTTTACCTTTTATATTCCACAGACATTGCTACGACTTATAAATCTCGAAGAACCCCGTCCAGAACTCTTTATCTATGCCGTTTCTTGGTAAATGAACCTCCTAGTTCATCAAGTCTCGTCGAAGACAACACTCACGGTCAAACTATCAGTTCTTAACGACTTAATCTGAAAAACCCCTATTTGACTGTCGTGTCGGACCGTGAGTTGCTTATTTAAACCTCAACTGGTAGGTTTGTTGATCCGGCTTGACCCTGCCCATTTCGATTAGGGCATGGCAAATCCCATCTGACGTGAGTGGCCGGCCTTAAGGCCCCCATACACTGAACGATTGTCTGAACGACTGTCTGAACGATTGTCGTTATCGACCCACACACTAACTATTCATACAGTATGAACGATCTCCGTACCGATTTCAGTCTAAACAAACATTTTGTCTCGAGAAGACATATCATCCTTAGAAGAGACGCGCGCGATAGCGTTATTTCGGCAGACAAACACATTCACTGAACAATCTGTGTATGACAGACTTGCAAGCCAGCAACCTGGTAGTGACAGATTCCCGCGAGATCGTTCAGACACGAAGCTCTGCCCACATTTGCATTCAGACAAGCCCGTACACAGTGTCTTTGTGAACGATACAGACAGTCGTTCAGACAATCGTACAGTGTATGGGGGCCTTTATAATGTTTCGAGTGTATTTCCATTCAACAGCATGTCTGTCACGGGGTAGGGGGGGTATATGATTTTACTTTGGTAAAATCTTGTGGGGTGGGGGAACTAGCTCTACTTTAAAAAATGCATTTTTGGAAATGACAACTGACTTAGGGTGGCCCGCTACTAGTGAATAGAAAAAGTGAAAAATATGAAACTTCAGTAAATCTTCGAAAAATACGTTCAAAAAGGAATTGAAGGTAAACGTAATATGTCCACTTACAAGTATAATTTACTAAGGTAATCAGAAGAATAAAAATACAGGAGCTCTCACTGGCTCCGTGACACTAAATCACTACTGATATTATGTCCAATATCAAGAGCAAACTCATGGATCGAACTCTTAATAATAATAGTAAACAAAACATACACTATGTGGACCACTGTAAGCAAGGATTGCTCCCACTAGAATCTCAGGAATACTATCTCAAGAATGGCATTGTCAGTAAATGTTGAGTGGCACTGCGGAACTAGAGAAGACAGCTCACAACGGGGTTAGTCTACAAGAATCTGCAAAGGAGGTAACGTTATAGCACAAATACCAACAACGGGAAAACTTACGTAGCTGATCAATGCTTAAAATGAAACTATGCAAAATACGAGATACATCAAATATGTTATAACGAAATTACTGTAAGCATGACCAACACAGATCTAATAACACTTCCACAATGAATTCACAGATTTCACAATTGCACAGTCAGATATCACAGGAGTCTCTGAAGGAGACAAGCTAATAGGATCTTGGGAATTGGAGAACTGTTTAGAACAAGGAATGAGTGCAAGGAATAGTTGGTGAAGGCCGACAAATCAACTTCCAATTCAATAACTTTTGTCCTTGGACGTGACATGCATAGCGTTGAGCCAGGGCATCAGCGGAAGGACTTCGTCGCTTGCAATTCTTCACCAGGGAACAAATGGAAGAGCACTCCTCATCAGGCAACGCTCAGGGACTGAAAAGGTGACAGCTTCCAAGTGGGATGTTTTGGTCGGACGTCAAGACAGAGTCCGGATTCCAGATGGTGGATTAGAAGGGGAACTAACCATAGATTTTTACCATGACTTTTTACATACTGCAGCAAATTGCTGTCTCACCGGACTCGGGTATACCAGTTATCGCGGCTAACTGCTGCGATAACTGGCTAAGGCGAAATGTGATTTGATAGGACATACCAGCCCATATAATATATATATATCCGGTTTCTGGAGTCGCCCGAAATGTCTTGTCTGACATCTGTCAAAACTGGGGTGATATCCTTCGGTCCTTTGGTCTCTGCTGCTAATCACAGCAGGTACCTGAAAAGGTCATTGAAACTCTGGCAAAGAAGGGTATGGAGGAGGGAATACAACGAGGTGCTAATTGAGCTCGAGAGGGTATGGCTTGGGGGCCGGAGATGCAGGTGCAAAGCACTGTGAAAACAAGGATAGGTGGGAGGTCAGGTCATATGGACCATACGTTTGAGGGTGTGAATTTCAGTGACTTTCAGGGCTGATCATTTCCAATGACTCTCTTGAAATTGACTCGGGACTGAGCACAATGGCGGAAAGGGTCCGATGGTCCCCTAAGCCTGGAACCTTCCTCAAAATCTTAGGTCGTTATCGGCTTGATGCCGGTCTTAATTGGGTGGGACTCAGTAAGGAACAATAAGGGCAAAAGATGAGTCAAAATATCTCACAAATCACACGTTTTACTTTTATTCAATGTTCTTCCAAAATCAATTCCTCTATTTCCCCAATGTTTCTCTCAGTTTCATTCATGTTTAAAAGGGAAAAAAGAATAAAGTGTCAGAAGGACGCTTGTCAAAGGCTATTTTAATCTGATAAAAATTATCTTCTCATTTCAATTTCTGTTGTACTGTAATTTGTTTCTTGCCTAACTTAGAGCACTTACAATTAGTAAATGAATGAGAGATGTAGCGAGGGAGACTAAAAGAGGAGAGAACGAGAGAGTTGTAAGAAGAAATAAGTAGCCTATCTTTTAGAAATATCCAAAATGAAGAGTAAGCGTAAAGACTGGGGATGGAAGACCTAATAAGATCCTACATTTAAGTTGAACAAAGTATAGAGAAGAGTAATTCCAGCGTCACCAACAAGAAAGAACAAAAAGTGGATTGTCACTGAAATACGCAGGAGCTGTAAAGTTCCCTCAAACGTCGTGGCATCGAACAGCTAGAGCAATTGACACCTCATTTCCCGCCTCTTGTGCCCTTGCCGTCGGAGGAAGAATGTGTCTCCTTTCTTCTTCTTATCTGGGGGCGATAGCATTCTACCGCACCAACATTGAACTGGCGTTCCTTTGTATCTGCCACGTAATGGGACCCCAGTATCTGGTTTCCAGAAAAGAAACGTTTTTCTGTTTTAAGAGTTTTTATTTTGTGAAATCAGAGGCAATAATGACACAGGTGATTTTTCCAGACTTAAAGCTCTAGGGATGTATACTCAGTTTCATATTTCCCAATACAAATTCGTACCCTCATATATATATATATATTATATATATATATATATAATATATATATATATATATCATATACATATATATATATATACATACATATATATATATATAATATATATATATGTATGTATATCATATACTATATATATATATATATATACATATATATATATATATATATATATATATATATATATATATATTTACATATACATGTATTTATAGCTTGATGATGAATAATAGTGCCAAGACTAGGAAGAACATTCTTTAATATTACGAGCTTTCGAGGTTTAAAACCTCATCTTCAGGCTGAAAATATGACAAGGATGAGAAATCACTAAAAATTACATTAAAATGAATTGTCTGATTAAAAGCTTCAGTAAAAAACATAAAATAAAACGAACATCACATACAAACTAAAAATTAAAAATTACGAAAAAACTAAAACAAAGCGCAAATCATACAAAACAGAAATAAAAATAAAAATAATATGAAAGGTAAACAAACTACACTCAAAAATAAAATGGCTAACGAGCCACTTTGTGTACCTACTATGAGACTATATGATAGCTAGTTGAATACCGGACGAGTTGTTGTTCAATTCCGGTTTCATTTTCTTAATAAACAGCGACTCTGAAATTAAAATGTCCAGTCTATTTGAGCAAAAAGACAGTACTCTAAAATCTAGGTGAGTGAAAGGATGGTCCTGTGCTAAACTGTGATCCCTTATGGCAGAAAATGGTGGTTTAGAAAGAGGAAACCTAGTTCTAACGGAAAGACCTCTGTGTTCCAAAATTCTGTGTCTAAGCCAGCGGGAACTGGATCCCACGTATCGCAGACCACACTGCGAACAGGTAAACAAGTAAACGACACTCGAATTATTAAGGTCCACAGGAAGAGCAGACTTCTCCCTCAAAAGTGATCCTACAGTAAAAGGGTTAGTAGAAACAAATCTGAAACTAACTTGAGGAAAACTATGCTTAAGTATTTCTTGTGACTTTTTTCGTACCAAGTAGCTACTATGACCAAGGAAAGGCAATTTAATATACTTTACATCTTTACTAGCAGTACTGTACACCGGTCTGGGACAAAATTTCTCATATAGAAAATTTTTCAGAACTTTGTAAAAGTCAAATACGGGATAAGAATTTTCGGAAAAATAATACTTGAGGAAGACCATGTCTTGATGAAATAAATTAAAATCACAACAGACATTGTAAGCTCTATTTATGATAGTACGTATTGAATTAAGTTTAAACAACTTTGGTGAAAAACTAAGATAATTCAATCCCAAGCCAGTAAAAGTACTTTTCCTATAAACGGAAGTCTCAAATTTACCTCTATTTCTGTGTACCTGAACATCTAAAAATGACAACATATTATCCTGTTCTGCCTCACAAGTAAAAGAAATATTAGGATGACGAGAATTAAAATATTCAAAAAATAAATCCACGTGTGAACGTTCCCTAAACACAAGGAAAGTGTCATCCACGTACCTACGATAATACAAAGGTTTGAAAGCAACAGGGCATTCAGACATCCAAATCTTTTCACAATAACCCATGAAACAATCTGCATATACAGGTCCAAGGGAATTTCCCATAGCAACTCCATCTATTTGATTATATAATTTACCATCAAAAGTAAAAATGCCATCAGTTGTAGCCAATTGTAATAACTTTCGCAAATCTATTTTACTAAGTCCAAAAGTTGTTATGTGGTTTTCACATATATTATTAAGAATTATGTCAGTTGTTTCTTTTAATGGGATTTGTGAAAAGAGAGGTTACATCAAAACTAGCCATTACAACATCATGGTTAAAATCGAAGGAACACAATTCTTTGACAAACTTGGAAGAATTTGGGACATTAAACTCACTAAAAGTTAGAGGTTTTAAAACTGGAACCAGAAACTTTGATAAGTAATAGCTAAAAGTGCCAATTGAGGATATAATAGGTCTCAACGGGTTTCCTATTTTATGAACCTTAGGTAGACCATACATATAACCGGGCTTTGACCCTGAAGCATATAAATTACTATATGTAACTTCCCCAATCTTATCTCTCAAACTTCTTAATATCCTATTTAATTTGTCTTCTAATTTCAAAATGTGACCCGCAATATCTACATTCAACATCCTAAATTTTGTATTATCAGAGAGTATTTCATTCATTTTATCTAAATAATCAGACCTATTCATCAATACAACACCCCTGCCTTTATCTGGCTTTGTAATAACAATACTATCATCGTTCTTAAGATTACGTAAAATATTGATTCTGTCTTTATTTAACTGATTGTCACCCTCCTTTCTACGATTAAAGTTTTTAAAAGTCTCATTTGCAATTACTGAAATTTTGTTAAAAATTGAAATAAGGGTTTCACTACCACAAATGTCACTGTATCTTAAAGATGAACATAGTTTTTCAAAACTTAAAAAATACTTGAAGAAATTGAATGTATTTATTTATATATATATATATATATATATATATATATATATATATATATATATATATATATATATATATATATATATATATTATATATATATATATATTTTTTTTTTTTTTTTTTTTTTTTTTGTTGTATGCCTGCATGTGTGTGTGCGCTTAGGTATAAAATGGTTCTAGAAATGGGGCTTTGATTTCGATATTGGCGATGGCATTCTCGGTAAATTCTAAATCAATAAAAAATATTTGTGAAATTGTTGACAGGCCTAAATTTCAGCATATCGATTTCCCTTACATAATCTACTTCATTCGCCTCTATCCTGCACACATTTATTTTTCTTGGAATGGAAGGTGGTTTTGTGCTGCTAATGCTGTGGTTTACTGGTCCATTCCTTTACCCAGCAATATTCTCTAGCATATCTCTTCAATTTTTCGCATAAAAACAACTGATCACACACCATATCAATTTTTACCTCATGTAATTTTTACCGTATATCTGTTGTATCCCCATATTTCCGTCACCATATTTCTATTAGCGTGTCCTACCCTGTCAAATTTTTTCTTTCTTTTCACGTCAACAGCCGAACTCCACATCCATGAGGAAGGTTTGGGGCAACAGTTCACTGATATATTCCCCGACTCCCAAGTATTTTTTTATTTATCACTTTTGGAGACCTGCCATTGTCTCCCTTACCCTTGAGATATGTAATTTTCCTCTCCTCTTGCTCTTATGTGATTTTCCTCTCCTCTTGCTCTTTCGTCAGATCATCTTCATTTTTCATAATTGAAAAGTTTCATCTTACTTTTCCTTTCTACTTTTCCTCTCTAATATAATTCACTTCCTTTTCACTCTCAAAAGCTACTAAGCTTTCTGCACTCATCATCCAGTACATCGTCATAGAGATGAGCTTTCTCATTCAGTTCACAATCCATTCTCTTAAAGCACATACTATCTTTTACGTCTTATTATTTGGTGATTTCTCCAATGCTTCGATTCATTTTAACATGAAACCGTCACCGGAACTAAGTGGCAGAGCACTGAGCTCGTATTTTCAATGCAAGGTCAGTGGTTCAATGACATCCTCTTTGGTGGTTCGTTGAAATCAGACGGGCTTGTGCTAGCACGGGCATTGTCTCGAGTTCGGTACGATTGAATAGGGGCAGGAGGCCTGGTGTGGACTTCTAGCCTCTGACTTACAAACGACTAATACCGACTTGACCTTATAAGTCAACCCCGCAGTGAATGGACGCACGAATTCGTTGGGAGGGTAAGGTGTTATGGCTGCTTCAGTTGCAGGTTGAAAAACGATATTTAAATATATATATATATATATATATATATATATATATATATATATATATATATATATATATATATATATATATATATATATATATATATATATATATATATATATATATATATATATATATAAATAATACATATATGTGTGTGTTTATGCAATAAATGTATGCATAAAATTGTAATATGAATACCGGGAATAACTTGTTCATACGATCTCCTTCAAGATATCGGAGCATTAGCATGTAAAATAGCAATTCAGAAACTAATAATTATGCAAGAGCTATCATGAACGAAATCCCCTCGGTAGGTAAATGAAAAATGTGGTAATTTTCTGACGTCACTGGGAATAGTAATTACAAATTACAATAAAATATTTAAAATTCCCTTTTGTTCTATGTGAGTATGTGTCTGCTACAGCTTGGCCTTTTGTGTTCAATGAAATAGCATAGTTTTTTGTTCAAGGTTTCATTGTATCAAAAACACAAAAAAGGAGAATGGAACAAAGAGGTCTGATACATAATTCATATACTTTTCATTAAACAAAACTCTGGAATTAATTTTCCATAATAGGAATGAGTTTTAGACTCATATATTTTAGGTTTAGATATAACAAGCAAACGGTATTCTTAGTGGAAATTTATTAGTAATCTTATATATACACCATGGGAATCCGTATGTGAAACTAGAAATTATGCAATAACTTTCGTTTCATATATTTTCCACGGAAATCTTTTTCTACCATTCTTTTTCTGGCTAGAAATGCACCAAATTTTCATCAGGACTCACACTTCGGCCACGAATACTTCACACATATTTTCTCTGATCTTGTAGAATTCCAACCGGATAGCATTTAGTGCTTAGTGAGGTACTTTGTTACCTCGAAGATCTTTCCCCAGGACATCTGTCTCAACGGCAGATATCGTTATCAGTATGCAAATGCATCCTCTGAACACCTATCCACAGGGCTAAATTTAGCCTTGGCATCTACAACAACAGCCAAAAATCTTCACAAGAACACACAAACTTCTTCTCGGAGAAAGTCGCCTTTTCTTTTCTATTCTTGAATGGGGCGTCTATTAATAGGTCGGAAAAACTTGGCCACTAGCTAATTTTACTCAGTTTTGTTGTTTATGTAAGGGATTCTTTTGTATCTTCAAGAACCTCGTTTCTTTCAGTCCGTAACTATTTGTAAGGTGTGTATCCTTGGTAGAACTTCAATATATAAATTCTACTCGAGCTAAGAAAGACCTTATATTTGTTAAATTACGTATGCAAGAGATAAAAAGTATCATTCAGCTCAACATGTTTTTGTCACCAAAATTGTATAGGAACGCTTCATCTTTGCAAATAATCGTCCGAGGAGATAGGAAGCCAATAACAACCTATATGTATTCCATTATTCAGTTACCATAACCGACAAAATCCCGTTCGTAGAGCAGAGAACCCCTTTCCCCAAATTCATGGAGGGAGAAAATACCGTTCACGTAATTCTCATTTTTTAAAATACATATAATATAAGGATGACTGTGTGAAACAAATTAGACCCAAATTCTTTTGTTTAGAATTTTTTGGCAGCTGGTGGAGAGTCATTAGTTGAGCTCGGAGATATTCTTAATGTATAGTCCGATGGAGCAGCAGCAGACGCAGCAGGGGCGAGTTGTGGCTCACCTGGGATTAAAGCATTACACCTGACTTTGAAAGTCATAAGGTCATAGAAATTTTTAGAAAGTGAAGCAATCATTGCTGCAGCACATCATGGGAGAAAGAATGAAATGGACTGGTAGGCTTTATACAGGTTCCGTGGTTGTCAAAAAATAAAAAAGAAAGCATATCCAGTTTGTAACTTGCTTTATATAAAAGTATAACTGTATAAGAGAAGAGAGCTTAGCGTGGGTTCAGCAAGTGCACGTCTTTAAGGGGAAAACTAGATGGAAATATTAACAGTTAAAACAAATGTTAACTAGGAGAGCTGTTCGTGTAAGGATACGAAAAGAATTAGTCCTAAAAACTTATCTAGAGAGATTAGCCTAAGAGAATTGCGAAAGCTATTTTTTTTTTATTTTTTTGTCCTATCCAGAAAACAGCTGTTCGATTATTTAGCAGCTTACAAAGATAAACAAGCTGGGAAGTGTTGGGATGATTTAAAATCTCATATTCTTGATTTGATGGTTGAGGAGCAGGAACAGTGAAATCGTCTATCAAGTTTGTCGATAGACCTTTTTGACTTCTCTTACCAACAACACAGCCCTTTCTAACCCTTCTCCAAGGACGTTGTTCCTAGACACGCCTTTTCCACCTCAGAGTTGAAATGGAGCAAAGTAAGCCCTCCAAATTATTTTTCTCTACCTTTGTCTTTTTCCAAACAATATTTTATTTGGATTCGTTTGGCATCCATCCGTGGAAAATTTGGTTTAGTCAACTGAGTCTTTTCTTACTTATATGCTACCACGCAGTCAGAATTATCCCCACTCATGACCTCCACATTTGCCATTATGATAAATTGCATACCGGCATCTTTCTAAAACATTGATTGTGAGAGATACCAAATCTCTTGAGTTTTTGTGCATAACTTGCCCATACCTCATCTCCACCATATTATTGAGGGAACGGTATAACTATAGTAAAAGGTGTGGAATTACAAGATGGAGAGCAGAAAAGGACCATTAAAGGATGAACAAAGAATATAACCTATAATTTAGTAAATATGCGGACGAGGACAGATGTCTGCGCTCAAACTGAGCTTGTACCAGGGAAGTCATATAAATCTTTAGTTGTACGTTCATTAATTTCTTACCTGTAACTCATTAATTAGGAAACTATCGATTTCGTATGTTTTTCAAGCTGAAGTATTTATAGAAAATTATCTTTACATTGAAATAAGTACAGTTTAACTTTTAGTCATGCTTTATTGATTTAAAGTGGCCACTAGATTACGAATTTCTAAAATTTATTGCTGCTAAATAAAAACCATATATGAAGATCATAATTTAGTATACATTATTAAAATTGAAGATTCATAATTTAGTATACATTATTAAAATATTGAAAGAGAGAGAGAGAGAGAGAGAGTGGAGGGGTATTTCATCAGGAGGTCACGAAAAGCAGGCTTTGTTGTTTGTCGTTTCATAAAGCGGTATTTGGATGTAAATAAAATAAATGCACTTAAATAGTATTGTTCTGTCAGGTGTTTTATAATGCAAGTGAAAACTGAAATTTATAAGTCTAATTCACCTTGTTCATTTTGCAAAAGTGCTTTCATGCCTTTACGGGGAAAAAAGTTACAGAAACAAATGACATATTATCGCCGGAACTATGAAATTCTTGACGCAAAGGTCTCTAAGGTTCACTACGTATATTGCACAAATCAATCTTAGATCCAATTAAGAATATACTAGTACGATGTCAACCCTATTAATGAATTGAGTGACCTGTCATATGAGAAAAAGTGGGAATATTGTTTCCAACGAAGTGCGAGAGAAAATAGATTTTTAGCGAAGGGGATATGTAATGCGCGCATCTGCCATAGAATTTGAAATGGGCAGCAGGGGTGAGTTTTCAAAAAATGGAGAAAAATAGGCAGAGCTAGAATTCCAACATTATTGGAACATCCATTTTGTTCGGATGGAAACCTTCGAAAAAAAAGAGAAGAAATTCCGGTGCTTTTCCATTGAAATTTCATCACTGGCCGTCAGCGGTACGTGTTCCGCACCGCAGGTGTTGTTGGGGCTCCCATTCCTACCATCGATTTCCCATCAATGCGTGTTGGGCTGTGAATGTTTACATCCAGAGTTAAGCTTATAAGAATAGACAAAGATTGCCTGACGAAGGATGAGGTATTTAAGAACTGCTTGTTTTTGCGTCTGTCATTATCTCTTTCCACGTATTGCATTTTCACACCTGGCACCATTTTTATTTTATGCATTTCTGTTTGTCACCACTCCATGTCTTATTTTTTTCCGTTTTCTGCATAAGCATTTTCTAATTCTGAAATGCATTCTATTTCATGATTATCTTTAGGCTAAGAATTATGTTATATCTCCGTCTCAAGGTGGTATTACGCTTTTTTTAATCAGTCCGGGAATTGTGAGTCAACCTTGTTTTCATTTCTTTATATTTCCCTTTATCTTCCTTTACTCCGTCTGGGATCCAAAACAAATGAGATACTAAGGGAAACCAAACATTTGAGCGTATTGGCTCTTGGTCTTTAGCGCTATCAAATATCGCCATTAGATTCATCCACTTGAGAAAAGCAAAGAGTCTTTTTTGGAGGGATTTAAGCAAAATCGCACTTGAAACTGAATATGAAGCGATCCCTCTTTATTTTTGGACAAATGTGGATAGATTTTGTCTATTTAGCGGCATTTCGAAACAGATAAGTTCTTATGAGTGCCTTTGGAGAGGAAAGAAGCTTATACGAACAATGCATTGGATGGTAAATACAAATTTCCAAGTAAAAACTATTAAAATGGTCGTTATCTTTGGAAATAATCTTGCTCTTGGTAAACAGAACTGTGTATTTTTTGTAGTGTTCTTCACTGCGTATAAGTTGTGGTTTTATTTTGAAATATAGAGGAAAAAATAGGGGTAAAAGAATGAAGTTAAGAAATAGTCTGGTTATTTATCACACTTTTGTGTTTTTTAATTGTCCTTACACATTTTACTGTTTTTTCAATCACTGCCAGTAATTATACTGGAAGAAAATCTAAAGTCTTGAAAACATTATAAAGTATCTAAACGCCAGTGATGAACCTTGTTGTGAACAATTTAGATTGCATCGATGTATGTGTTTCAGTGATGCCTTACAAGCGTTTTATGTTAATTATTGGCTTATGGAGTAATTATAGAAAACTGATTAACAATAATTATAAAGCCTGGATGCTAGTTTAAAATAATCGACAACCATTGCAGTCATTGTTTTAATTTCTTCATCTTAATTTATCGTCCTTTTTTATAACGTCAGTAACAAACCTAGTTACTACATATAGGCTTGTCATTATAGTACTGCAGAATCGGTTACAAGGCCTTTTATTGTAAACTGCACAAAAACCATATTGATCACTATTGATCATTTCTAAAGGTAATATGCAGTAATAATAAACCTCAGAGGAGAACATGATTAGTAATTATGAGATGATAAAACAGTAATAATAAACACTAATAATAAGACACACGAACAAGATTAATAACAGGCACTGATTATAACTCATTGATAATTAATAATTAGATATTATAGAATTGTGTAATTATAACTCCCAATCAAGATATTGTCATTGTGTTGCATCACTGGGTGACATTTTGAAGTGAAGTCTTCGAAACTAATAAGACACAAAGTAAAGAAAAAGGAAGTTGATAGATAATGGATGTTTCAGCCATTGGAGAAGCGCTGCTAACATATTCTGAAAAGTTATTCTCTCACGTTAAAACAGTCTCTGGCATTGCAAACTGGTATTTGTACTACAGTTCAGTTATAGAGGAATTATATTTGTTTATCAGATTTTGAGTCGGGAATACAGTTCTTGGCACAAATTGAACCTTATGATTAATTTAAAAAGATAGTCGTCACCCTGGACTACCTCCCCACCTTCCTTTTCTTGCAAGAAGCAACAACCAGAAACAGAACATTATTTCTTGATTCGTGACAGGTCTTACAGATCCCACAAAGGAAGAAATAAATGTTCTGTTTCTGGTTGTTGCTTCTCACAAGGAAAAGGAAGGTAGAGAGGTAGTCCAGGGTGACGACTATCTTTTTAAATTAATCATCAGGCTCAGTTTGTGCCGAGAGCTGTATTCCCCTGACTCAAAATCCGATAAACAAATATGATGCCTCTATCACTGAACTGTAGTACAAATACCAGTTTGCAATACCAGAGACTATTTTATCCTGAGAGAATAACTTTTCAGACTATGTTCGCAGCGCTTCTCCAATGGCTAAAACACCCATTATCTAACCAGTCTATCAACTTCCTTTTTCTTTAATTTGCGTCGCCCTTTCATGTTTAGATGGCTCCTAACAAGAGATTTTAGGATGAGGCTGATAACCCCATGCCCTCTACCTTACAGGTGTTTTAAGTGTTTTTAGCAGTCACCCAATCAAACACTGAACGTAGCCAGTGTTGCTTAGCTTTGCTCATATTAAAAACATACCATATTTATAGCTAATGAGTGACCATCATGATTCATTATTTATATCTGTGAGAAGCACAAGTTCGCACGTTTTGAATGAAAGTTCTTTATTCATTGTATTTTCCCCATACTTCATGTGTCAGTGATGGCTAAAATTTCGAGTGATGATATTGTTTTATATTAGTAACAGTGACAGATTTCACAACGGTAATTGTGCCACTTTCGCATTTTGATAATGAAAAAAAATAATGAATGAGATTAAAGCATGACTGAAATGTCATGAGACATTTAAATAATTTGTCCCTTTCAAGATAAGAGTGAAATATTTCATTCTCATAAACGTTTCTATATACGCCATTGCCTCATGAATTAGTTTATCTATGTAAATCCTATGTTTAGGTGTTGTCAAGACTTTTGCTTTAGTTCTCTTTATAGTTTCTATAGATATAAAATTTCAAAGCGTAAACGTCGTTTGTATGAATATCTGTTTACTTTAGTAAATGAAATATAATTCCAAAATCAAATCTTACGAGTTCTATTTTAGCAAACTACCGCCCTTTATAATACACCTCTGACAGCCTTTGTCGAGGTATTTCGTTTACAGCTGAAGTTCCGAGATGTGAACAGCTGGTGTAGGAGGTGATTATTTCACCAGCTGAGTGACACAGATCTCCTCCGTTGACAGATGGTCTTCTAGCTTGACAGATGGATAAATGAGGGAAGGATGGCAGTAAATGAGAACGCCGAAGGAAAGACCAGCGACTTTAATGATGAAATATACTAAGAGGAAATAGACAATGCGAGGAAAACTGAGCAAAGGAGAAGGAAGTTGACTTAAGACAGATGGAGTGATAGAAAAAGAGAGAAAAGAAGAGGCTCAAAGGCAGAATGGACTGAAGAATTTTCGACGGAAAATAGTGATGCAATTAAGTAGATTATAAGGGAAGAAGTTAATGGCAAAAATGCAAATAAAGAAGAGAAATAAAAGGAAATACAACCCACGAGCTGAAAAAAAAAAAAAAAAAAGAAGACAGGAGTGAAATGAAAGAAATTTTGCCGGAAAAACAGGGAACTTTCGAGGAATTAAAAGCGGATATATTTTGTAATTACCTAGGAAATCCTTTGTGGCTAAATTTATAGCGGGTAGAAGGGCATGGTTGCGGGCAGCAGTTACATTGCTTGCTCGTGATCAAAGAAATGCACCGACCATAAATTTCACGCAGTATGGGCATGAAATATAAGCCCCCACCCAACCCCCACCCAACCCCCACCCCACCCCTCAACAGCCATGTATCGTTTACTTGTTGGTAAACATATTTGTGAAATGCCTCTGGTGAGACAAAAAGCGTTTACCTGTTCTTCTCTATTTTAGCCGAACACTGCTGGCTGCTAGATGGAATGCTATATTTAGGAGAGAGAGAGAGAGAGAGAGAGAGAGAGAGAGAGAGACCAGCTCGTTGTATTGCGTTGTCAGTTTCCTTTGCAGAAAAAATATAGAAAGTTATAGTACCGAGCAGTTACTGAAAATTTTTAGGTTCGAGCCTTGTCATTTGCCTGTGTCTATTGTTTTCATAGCATGTGTGATATGCTTACATAAATCAAACAATGCATGAAGTGTTTTAGAAGAGTTTTCGAGATCAGTTCTTTGCCTAATTTTTTTTTATTACCACTTATGGTCCTTTGGCAATTGAAAATCTAGAATCACACTTATCACATCTTCCTTTAACAAAGTAGGAGGTGAAAATAGATATCGAACGGAAGGAATGAACAGGCGAATCAAAGGAGGAAGTAAGAGAACAAACAAAGGAAAGGGAGGAGACCGAGAGTCTGTGGATGAGGAAGTTCTTATTCGGAGTTGCGTACTGGGACGAGGGAAGTGAGAAAGATCGGATAGGTAAGAGACAATGTAAAAGAAGGGGAGTGACAGGTGGCACTACAGGTGTGAGACGAATAGTGAGACTGGTGCCAAAAGGGGAAGGTCAGGTGTCAGAGCTCCTTTACTTCAAGGTTCCTTGGACCATGAAAGGACAATAAAAAGGGGGAAAAATAACGACACTAAGGAAACAAAATAATAACATCTTCCTTGAGTCTTGATCGCTTGAACACACACACACACACACACACACACACACTATATATATATATATATAATATATATATATATATATATATATATATATATATATATATATATATATAAATATATATGTATATATATATAGTGCTTGTGTGTGTGTTCAAGAGATCAAGACTCAAGGAAGATGTTATTATTTTGTTTCTTAGTGTCGTTATTTTTCCCCCTTTTTATTGTCCTTTCATATATATATATATATATATATATATATATATATATATATATATATATATATATATATATATATATATATATATAAGCATTTTCCTTACCATGTTCAACTTATTTTTTTCATGTGAGAAAAGCATGCGCAACCAATAGAATAAAGAGGAAGCTTATGATAAGACAAAATGTAACACTGGCTAAAGGCTTTGATGAATTCTTCATGGAGCATCTCAGAATCAGGCCATTATCGGAGCGGTCATTCTATCATGGCCGTTACCATTTCTAGACTGACCCTTCATCTTCAAAAATAAAAGAAGAATCGAAAAATTTCGCAAAATATTCTAGTAAAAGGAGTAAAAGCAACTTGGTATGCACTGTCTGTTGTAATAAGGGTATCGCAATTCGTATTAGTGAGGCAGCTTATCACCTGAATTTCAAAGGGATGGGCACATGCTGGATAAAAGCACCAAATTTATATCAAGGAATCTTCAGGGTCTCCCCCCCTTTTTCCCCAACCTCCGTGCCTCTTTTTTATCCTTTTCTTCTTTCCTGGTAAGATACGCATTGCTCGTATTCCATTCTTGTTCTGCTATCAATCAATCTTTTAATAGGGAAACATTCTCTGACTACTTGCTCTTCCTCTTGGATGGTGACCTTAACAGGTAAAGAGTTCGTCTTGATAGGCTCATGGATGGATTTCCTACATTCAGTGATGATATCCTTTTTGTAGCTGTCGGACTGGGGCTTTCACACATCTATGGTACACACATTGTTGACCACTAACTCTTCAAACACATGCCATGTGTCAAGTGCAAGCAGCTCACAGCCTTCATCTAGGAATGGGTTGCTCATTTCGTTGAGAACTTGAATAATACATAGTGTTTGCATGTGAAATGTCCTCTGTGCAGACAGACCTTCATGGTGGTGGTAGTCTTCTTCTGAGATGGCAGTGTTGTTCTCGAATTCAGTGAGAAGGCGTGCCTGCTCAGGTCCAGCAGTCATCCGCTTCTTGAAGGCCTCTGGATTTTCAGTTAGGCCAACTGCCCCTCCAGAGCCCTTAACAAGCTCTTTATTCTGCCCATGAGTTTACTCAATCGGAATGCTGGAAAACCTTCTAGCAGTCTTCTGAACAACCCAGTTGCCATTGATAAAAAACTCCTCTTTGAATGTTGGAGGAAGGCTATCCATGTTGTGGTTGTGAATTGGGACCCATCTGGCATAATTTTGGTGGTCAAGTGTGGAGAACCAAGGTGCCAGAGCTTCTGAGTCTCGACATATAGGGGGAAGGCTCTTACTCTGTGAGCACGAACTGAAGTCAGTCCCAGGATTTCAACCTTCAAGATTGTGCCCCAGTATTGGAAAGTTGGGTTCTTCATGATCATGGTTTATTTCCAGTCTCCCTCTGTCCTATTTTCAGTTGTTATACCAGCAGCTCTCCTTAGGTAGGCTTCATGTTGTAGCTTGGAGAGTGCTAGAGCACTGACTTGGTGAGCATGCCTAGTTGTCGTCAGGTGTTATGCCTTCAAGAGTGATTCATCTGTGCCAGCAGAGGCCATACCTCCCCGGGTTATTGCTGCTACCCATTTAGATCCATCTATGTAGTCGCCAGGTGAAGTCCGCCAAATATGACAACATACTGGTCTTGACCGTGTGTGGTAGGCCAGTGCAACTGAATGAACTTGGCTACTGCATAGAGCAGAGCATCTAATGCTATTATGGGATTCTGACCAGGCTTTAAGAACTTTGTAGATTCACAGTTGATATTCATCCCATGCATTATCATTGAAGGTGTAGCTGCCTTCTCATTAAAGAGAGGAAGAAGTTGAGTGATGGTAGCTTCCATTTCTTGGATATGACTATCTTGAAATAAGGCTTGGTAGACAGACCAGGTAATACAATCTCCTTTGACCAACTCTTCTTTTGCTATAAGCCTGTTCTAACCATTTCTTTTCATGTCCTTATGCCTTATGCAGTTGGTTTGGGCACATCCACTGATGTTTTGGGAAGTGTCACAGCTGGAACATTTGAAAAGCTGTGTGGCAGCTGGTGTTCCTTTCTCCTTCCTGACATTAACTTATTCCATCTTGGATCTGACCCTGTTTAATGTAGGTAGTGATTGGACGACACTGACACCTGTTCCATGAAAAGAACCTTCGGCAGAGGAGCTTGAGGGGTTGTAATCAGTGTTGTCTAAAGTCCCTAGAGGGAAGAGAGTTTGGTGGAGCTGAACAAGGTATACTATTCCTTTCATCTTCATGTTCTCACAGATAGCAGTGGCGATTTCATTCTCTACTTACAGAACTCTGTCATAGCTGACGCTGATGACAAGTTCATCCATCCTTTTCACCAGTTTTTTTAACCTTGACTGTGTGTGTATATTGAGGCCAATGTTCAATGGAAGGGGTGGTTCACACTAGTAAATGATGTGATCTTGTTACCTGAGATACTTGTGAGTCCCTTGGGCCACTCTACTCCTGATTGTTGGTCTTCTTTCAGTGGTAAAGCATGACCTGTGAGGCTGTAAGACAGGCCTGTGGATCTGTGGTCTCCTTGTCCTTTAGGTCAGTTCCTTGCATCACTATGGTTATCAGAGATATCAGAGTTGGGTTGGGAAGTTACTGGGGAAAGCACCATTAAAATTGAACATATTTGAGCTAAAGATAATTTTGTACAATCCTTGCAGCCTTTGCAAAATCAAAGCATCTCTCTCATACTCTGGTGTGAAGTCCTGCCTGAGCTTTTGCTGCATTACTTGTTCAGACACAAGTATCACTTGTTTCCCATCACTCTGCCCATGTGCGTAGGGAAGTGATTCAAAATTTGTTCTTTCAAACGTTCTTTATTAATCTCACTGGTAATACCAAAGTCTGCACGACATTTCTTGTAGAGGTGTCGTAATGCAGCAAGCTTGACGCAAAATGAACCCTCTCTGATTTTCAATATGTGTGAGGAGTTCTATAAAAGCTCTTGCATTGAGCTTCTTCACATTTGCAGTTTCATCCATGGAAGCTTCTCTTTGTCTCACTAGAAATCGTTGGCAATTCCGAAAGCCAACGAGGCAAGCAAGATGATATTTTGCTTCCAGGGCAATAAGGTCAGTGGCACCGTCAATTCTGTTCTGTGCCTAGAGTTATACATTCATGCAGAGGTCCATCTTGCTTATTGCAAAATATGCAGCTGGTATTGTCAAGCGATTGGTGTGACTGTCGCTGCCTGCCTTCGGGGGTACTATCTCTCCTCATTTTTCTTAATCATTCCAGTCTCTTTGTATTTAACTGTGAATGGCAGGATTTGTGCCACTTTGCCTGATTCCTCATGAGGTCATCCCCTGTGATATCACTGCTGAAATTCACTGGCACAGGCAACAAGTTCAGTTCACTGAAGTGTCACAATTTCTATTCTACGTGCATCCAGTGAGCAGCACAGGGATTCAGTTGTGGCTTGTTGACAAATAGTGGGCTGTGTCCATTCTATAGTCATAAAATTCAGTTCTCACAACCTGAAACAATAAAAAAAATTGCAACATATGGCAGATAAACTTACAACATATAGCAGATATAATGTAATAAGCATGTATCTGAATAATCAATTATAAAGTTGCATTGTATAAGCATCGTACTGCTTGCATCACTTGGCGTCGGTTCAAGAATTGAAGCCTGGCTACTGAGGTATACTTGGAAAAAATTTGGTGCTTTTATCCAGTATGTTCCCTTCAACTACTTAAGTTGCCTCACTATATGGTAAGAACTTATAATATTTGTTCATAATTATAAGTCTATCCTTGGAAAAATAGCGTAACTTCCTAACGCTGCCAAGTAACTCTGGTATTAGAGCATCAAGTTATCTGGATATTCATGGGGGTGCTTGAAAGACTGTTTCCTGGAATAAGTTGCTAAAATCGATGCACCTTCATTACGCTTCTTGGAGGCTGTCAGAAATTTCCTAGTGTTTGGGTAATCACACTGAAAACTTTGAGAAGTCACGTCTTAAATGGAATTTTTTACCTCAATGTTCAGTTGTTTCATCAGTGGGCTGTACTCAAACCCTTGCAATTGGAATAATTAATTTGTAGTTTTAGGCAAATTTTACATTGCTTGCAATTTCAAGAAAAGTTCAAAGAAGACAACTTCATTGAAACGAAAGTTGATACAACCTTGAAAATGTCCGAACCAGGAACACAATTGGCAATGTCAGGTCCATTTTATTATCCCATTCAGTCGTTTGGGTTTCAGGACTTGTTAAACAGAAGACAGTTCCTGAGCAAACGTACCCCCTTATAAGAAATTATTTTGACTGATTTTTTCAGTGCAAAGTGCACCCATTCTACTACATAAGGTGAGCCTCGAGGTACTCTTATCGCAGTCACGAATTGTATTTGCTGTTTGCTAGAAAAGTTCGATTTACAAACTATGTGGGAATAAGACTGTTTTCATGTCAGTCGACTCCGTAGTTTATTTCCTTGCCAAGAGCAACGGTTTTTTTTTTTTTTTTTTTTTTTTTTTTTTGTCATAGGTCAAGAGTTGTTTTCTTGTCATATTAAGATTTTGGAAGCGCTCCTTTGTTAAGAAGCCTGTAAAGTTTTAAGCAGAAAAATATTCTTGGATTATGTAGAACCGAACACTACCATAATAGCGGAATACATTTCCACTTTTTAATGTAGGAGTATCATATAAATATATAAATGTATGATGTTTGGCTGTTCAAACGTTTCCTTGCGCCCCCCCAACCCCCAACCCCCAACAACCCACCCCCAACCCCCAACCCCTATTGTCTAATAAATTTTTTTACCAGTTGTCACTGTATCATAAACATTCACATGAACATCTGTAAAATATTGCTAAAACCGTTGAACGGTCTCTGCGATTTCCAATACGCTTATCCTTATGGATTCAGTTAAAATAACTTAAACCTTTAACTATTAGTTTACCACTTGATAGGAAAGTGATGTTGTCCTCGAAGACAGGTATAAATTTCAAACTCACTGAATGCTGGTAGCGAGAACTGTTCATAACCTAACGAGTCACTGCAACTTCAGTGAATTTCAGAACTCACATTATGAAATAATCATGAAAGTATCGAGCATTCGTTCCTTCTGCACTTCAAATGAATTTGAGGCGTTAAACTGGAATCTGAGAATCAGTATTCTTTGCCGAATCAGGTAGGCGTCGTCATATCCTTGCCAGAACGGCCCCTTCCAAACAGTTTCTTTGGGAAGGACAAAACGAGTGTCCCTTGACCGGGATATTTGCCATACTCGTCTCTTAGCCATAGATAATACTATGACCTGTACCTTTCTTTATCCTTTTAAGTAAGCGACTAGATAATGAAATGACTGAGTAATTGCAACTTTAGGTCCCAGATCCAGATTTTATCAACGTTTTTAGTCGACTATAAATATCACAAAAGGGGTTGTATAAGAATGGAATAAGTATCACGTCAGAATAAAATCCCTGTATGTAATTCGGAATTTATAATAAACAAAATACATTCATGATTACAAGCAGTCAGATCACTGAATTAGTATTTTTTTCCTTTTTTTTCTTCAAGCGGATTCGTGTTTTACCATCATCAAAGTGTAATGTTTCATAAATATATTCCACAGTAATACACACCTTGTAATATTTTACAATAAAATTGCAGTTTCGAGAATAAAACACTAAAACTAAGCAATCGTTATTAGTCAGTTTGTGACACCTATTGGAAAGAATTTCATGCCGCTGAATCTCAAGGGTAAAAATACAGGACACGACAAAGAAAATTTTCGAGACAGTTTGCAAAGGGAGAACAATGTTAAACACTATCGTAATTTTTCATAAACAATTTAAGCCTATTTGCCAATATTATCTTAAAAAGCACACGGAGCTTGCGCATATTATAAAGAATGGACTTTTAAAAGATTCAGCAAAAATCACCCGAAAAATAGCGCTGATGTGCAAATATTTCCGCCAATAAAAAATGCGTCCACTTTTGTCCCATAAACGCAAAATGAATCTCTTGTCAATTTACATTTCTATAAATGAAAAAGAGATAAAATTCTCCTGAATTTTGTCGTTGCATTCTATTTCAGATTACTCAATGAATATTTAAACGTTTCACGCCCACCTGATTCATTTTATTCTAATGAACTTTAAACTCGTTATTGTAAATAGTCGACATGCCGTGCTTACAAATGGCGTTCAACATAATTTGTGAAATATCAAGAAAGTAAGCAAATAAAACCGAATAATTGATAATAACATAGTCTATTGTGTAAAATCTATTTCATTTGGTCATAGATGTTGTGATGAAAATTATTATTTCTGATAATAATCCTTGCTCTCTCTATTCATTTTGTTATTAAACTTCAAGATAAAGAAATAATGAGAAGCTCTAAAAAAATTATTTTTCATTGAGAAATTGAAATGATACCTAGCGTGAGATAACTATTCTCTATAGTTATATCCGCTATTTCATTATGACATTAATTTCCTTTGTCAACGAGAAACACAAATGACCAGTTATTCTTTACCTAGCTATTGCAGTAATTAATTTTGACAAAGCTAAAGTTTAATAGGTTATGTTACATTATTCATGTACATTTGCCAAGTATAAAAGGTAATGAATTCAAAATCTGTCTTTCCAAGAAGTTGTCAAATTCAAACATAATTGTGATGCCGTTTATTAAAATGTTTATTGTAAATGTCAAATGGTTTTTATTTCAAGGACTTTCTTGTTGACGAGCTAGTTTTAAATCAAGTGAATGTTATGCAGTGTCACGAACTGTTCACTTTTGAGTTGATTTCATTATTAGTTTATCATCTATATGATCTTTATACACATCATATTTAAAGTGAATTCTTTTAAGGCAGGGGCTTACATACTACGGATGAGTATTATGACAAGCATTTGGTAAACTTGTACAATTATTGTCTTTTTGTAATTGTAAAAGATTCAACTAAATGGATGATGATGCCTCCTGTTCTTGAATTTGTCCAAGAACTTATAACCGATCCATCGAAGAAACTTCTTTTTTATGCATTTAATCAAGACTTGAACACTGGAAATTGGTGGTTGGTTTAGATTAGTTAGCATTATGCCAACACGGCCTCTTGCCCATGAATCCCTTACGTGTGGTAAGGTGTTATAGGGAATAAGTAGCTTGGTAAGCAACTGTAAACTGCGCTTAAGCAATGGAAACGTCATATATTATTATTATTATTATTATTATTATTATTATTATTATTATTATTATTATTATTATTATTATTATTATTATTATTATTGAATTTGATTTGCTCCCTATCTATAATGTTGCTGACTTACATATTAATTCGTTTGATCTATCGTAAGAATAACATTGTAGGAAAAATTCATGGGGCTTGTGAGAGTTTACAAAGTTAAAATTAAGCATTTTTGAAGTATATGCCAACGTATAATTCAGAATATTAAATCCATAGTTAATAGGTTAGGATCATCCGTCATGGCTGTTTTAGCTATACATCTTTGATTAAACCTGGTACAGTTGTGATTAATCATGTAGTTCAGGAGCTTTCACTGAGGATCATCTATTATACAAGACTGGCACTCACGAAAGAAATGTGCTACCACTTGAAAAAGCACGAATGTGAGACGTCCACGCCTTGGTTTTGATGATAATGATTCAGGGACTGTTGACATATGGCATTCATACGTTGGTGAATACATAGGAAATGTAAATATAAGGTGTTTGTTGAGGGAACGCGTAAACATTGGGCACAGAAAATGAGGTATTTGTAAATACGGGTGCACTAAGGAATTACCAGTTAGAGGAGGTGGCTTATATACCAAATTTAATGCTGGCAAATATGTACAGACGGTCTTTGATTTACGGTGCATTTACTCCATTATAATGACTGCTTTGTTAGATTGGGAGACATGAAAGTGATGGCTAGAAGCTGTTCCATTAGCAAATGTCAAGTTCCTTAGGCATAAATATGGTGGAACTGTTGGTTAGTTGTTCAGCTGCAGATGGTTTTGTGTGCGTATTTGTGTCTATGTGTGTAATGGAGAGGAGACAGATGGGGGCGGGGCGTTGGGGGACTATGATGGCTAAATCATTTAAATCAAATATCTAACCACTATTTTATTGGCATGTAAATTGTTGGATACTGGATTTAGCCCATTTCATCATTGCTCAATATATTTATTTATTTAATCTGTGGTTGCTCCTATAAACTTAATGCAATTCATTATCTACTTACCAAGGAGTGTAAATTATCAATCTCTGAAAACTTTTCACGAGTGGTGTTTTAAGTAAGCTTAATAAATCAGTATCAGAATTATCGAAACCTATCATAAACCCCAATGGAGTACACAAGATGAAATTTATTACTATAACAATCCTCAGTTTTCGTAGAACAAGGTAGACGCGAACTTCAACAAACATACGCACACACACAATTATGTTGTATATATATGTGTATATGTGTGTATGCGTGTTTTTTTGTTTGTTTGTTGAAGTTAGCATGTAGCATCTTCGCAAAACTGAGGATTATTGAAGTAATAAATTTCTGTGTTTGTGTGCGTGTGTGTGTGACTTAATTTTTATATTTGTTTACATTCTGCGGCATACGTGAATGGTGAAGTCATGATCAAGAATGTAAATGGGGAGCAACGGTACTTCGTGAAGACCTTACAGTTTAATATGCTCGGTGTCGTTAAATTCATTAAGTTAAGAACGCATTTCAGATATAGTAGGATGTTCGTGAATTTTATGAACCATGATAATTCTCATTGCTTTGTACATCATTATTATCAATTATTATTATTATCAGTATTATTATTGTTTAATTTCCATATTTGTCATTTTTTTACAGGATTTTAGAGAATTAGATATATTAGGACAATGAAAGGATTCAAATTTTTCATGTAACGAAAATGATAATGCATTTTTCATTAGCACATGTAGTTGCTACCACTTATCGCAAACTTCACTTCTTAAAATAATGAGACTCACTTAGTTGCAATGTGGCTTTATCCTTAGGTAAAATTGAACAGCCATGACGCATTCGTTAGTCATTTGTTCTGCAATCTCCGCACAGCAGCAAATCCAAAACAAAATCGGCCATACTGTGTTATCGACACGTCATTTGCTATTTACGGAAACGTCTGGACAAAATACTTTAATGACAGCATTTGCAAAATCAAGGTATTTGTTTGTCGATCGCACGCGGTGTTTATGCAGTAGTATTTGGAAATGTGTCGATATACGGGGCTATGGATGATATAGCTCAGGAACAGGGATAACTTGTAGATACATTTAAAGGATTATTTTCCTTTGTTTTTCACGATGAGATTATATTGCCATTGCCACAGAAAAAACTAAAATTGTCTCTCAATTTTCAAAATCCTATGGAAATGAACATGTGGGTTTTTCTAGGCATGTCAATCATGGCCCGAGGGCTAGGTTGTAAAATTCTGATGTTGGTCCCACTCAGATATACTAGCTCGGCAGCAAGACAACTTTAGCCTAACGTAGATGTGAATTCTGTTAGTGTTCGGTTATTTTAAGACTGCCGTTTGAGAGAGAGAGAAAAAACTATTAGTGACTGCGTTATTCTGGCTGTATGTATCATAAATCGCGTAGAAAACTTAAATATTCATTAAAGGTTTTTTGAACTTATTAGTTACTCTAGGCATCCAGGTTTGCAGTGCTCAGTCAATTTTAGACAAGTAACAACAGTTCTGAGTTACTCCACTGTGGTTAAAGAAATCAACGGTAAAAGTACTGGGAAGTAAGCACCATGAAAGCTGTTAGCGCCAAAGTAGCGTGGTCGGTTTGGTCTTGGCCTGCCACCTCGGTGGCTGCGAGTTCGATTCTCGGGCATTCCATTGAGGTGATAGAGATGTGTATTTCTAGTGATAGAAGTTCACTCTCGACGAGGTTCGGAAGTCACGTAAAGCCGTTGGTCCCGTTGCTGAATAACCACTGGTTCCATGCAACGTAAAATTACCATACAAACAAACAAACCATGAAAGCTTTGCTTCATCTGGGTTGGAACCTCTTCGCTAAAAACTGGCGAATATTCAAATCACGTTCGTTGACTCGATGCAATCTCCTGTGGCATTCAAACTTCCTCCGATATTTGTGGGACATGTTCTTGATGCATGAGTCTGATAAGGAATGGGAGATACTTATTGAAGCTCGACTTCCCCGTGGAAAGGAAGAACAGTTTTTTTTAAAGGACGCGGTTATTAGAGACTGATGGTCCCGGACTTTCAATGATTTTAATGAATTTTATGTCTGAACTAAGCAAAATCGATGAAATTGGGATGTCTCGAATAGACTTATATTTCAAAATTACCTTTACTATAATGTTAACAAACATGACTCCAAGAAAAAAACTGATGACTAAATAGCTCTAATTTATGTAACTTGAAGGACAATTCTGTGATACAAGAGAACATTTCTTCGAGTACATTCTCCACGGTGAAAAGGAGTAAACTTCTTCTAAATTCATATTAGTCGTTGTAGCTACATATTATAGTATTAGTGAACAGGCATTCAACGTTCATTAAGTATTATCTTCATATGAAATCCGGTTTTTTGACTGTCATTGGACCCCGTAGAAGCATAGTCTTCTGCAATGCGAAATGTCAATATCTCGTAAAGAACATTCGGTACTCCGAATGTAGGCATTACCGCTCAGGATATAATGGGCTGTATGGGGGTAGCCTATTCAGTTTATTGGTCGTAAAAGTCTTATTGCAAATACTATACCCGTAACCTCCTTTTGACAAGAATTTACCAACATTTACTTTGTATCTGCTGTACTTCGTTCAAGAATTATGTCGATTGTCTATACATATTTCATGGAAAGCCCATAGTGACACGAGGCTGCCATACTATTGATCTGCTGGTCTTGATAAATGACTAATTTGTGTTTATGTGTTTGTGTGTGTGTGTGTGTGTGAAGTTATATTAGTATATTAGTCATTTATCAAGACCAGTAGATCAATAGTATGGCAGCCTCGTGTCACTATGGGCTTACCATGAAATATGTAAAGACAATCATCATAATTCTTGAACGAAGTACAGCAGATATATTAGTGTGTGCAAGTATGGTGATTAGACAGAAATTGTTCGGTGTAGGGAATTTGGGTGCAATTGTGATTTCTGTTCATGTCAGTGTTCACAAAAGCGTCATATCTGCAAAATATCTTTTTCCTTGATATATAGAATTTGAATGATAACAGAATAGAGATGTCTCATCATACAGAATTAAGGTACTACTATACGCAATATATATTTAAGATTATGGTTTTTTTATGATTGGCCAGGCATAGAAAACGTCAAGCGCTCTCAAATGTTTCAGCTCTAAGGAATTATGAAAAGGGAATTATGAAACCTAACTGCCCGTTGTTCTAATTGTATTTGACTGCCCAGCATGGATGACTGAAAATTTAAATGAACGTGAAAATGTAATATTATGAGAGCACATTCTGAATGAAATAGAAGCGCATCCGATGCAGGAGAATTATATAATGATATACATTAAGGAAAGACATTTATTTATGAAAAGATACTAAAATAGAATTCTTCGAGAAAAGTGAAAAGTGAAACTAACTAGCTTAAAGTGTCTCGATGATCAAAATAGAGCCTACAGAAGCATTCAGAACTAAAATGGGAAAATGGGCCTACTTTTGGATTGAAATAACCTTTGGAAATAATTTCTGCATGGCTAATCTATCATAGTCTAATAGCAGTTGATATGCTCCACTGCAAGACATTTTAGAGTGTGAAAACTAGTAAAATTTTTGAAAATATGAAAGCACTTGAACAAATGAGGCTTGACATGTAAATAAAGTAGTATTTGAAAAATAACCGAAGGATTAAAGGTGATCACACATATTAATCATGAGCAAATTATGTGTAATTAAGAAAAAAAATATGCAGTCAGTAGACTCAGTTTTTAAGGCGTCACAAAATTGAAATGTAGTTATTATTTCGGGGCGATTGGATTTTGTTAGGACAGATTTTCTTTTTTTCTAACAAAAGCATAAACAAGGAAAATCGAAAAATTGTTCTTTTAGTTTCAGTTCATGACACTGGGAGCCCCTCAACGTGGTGGAAATAACATCAAATGAGAAGAAAATCTCTTCATATGAAGATAGATAACGTATGCTTGTCATTTTGACTTTTATGATTTTCCTTTCACTATGAAGGAGTATTTGTTAAATGCGAATTTTCTTAGGAAGAAAATATTCCTTTACCACAGTGGAAAAAAAATTATGAAGGCGATAATATAAACGATTCTGTCGAGGAGAGAGAGTCATAGCTAAATTTATATTTTTAGAAAAAGCTTACACAGGATATCTTCCTTTATGCAATATCTGTGATGATTGCCACTGCTTGAGATAGACATTAAAAAAAGGAAAGTAAAGGAAGAGCCAATGAAAAATAAGAAAAAAAAAATCACAGGAATATAGATAGCAGGTTGATTTCTAAATAAGCCAAATATTTTCTCCCCCTCCCCCTTACCTCACCCTCTCTGTGTCTTCAGGCACGAGTACTAACACGAATATATAGAATCATGAGCAGAGAATGAATCTGACGACCGGTCGCGCCAGAATTCCTAATGCGTGAAAATTCAGCTTCCGGGCAGCGACCGTTCTAGAATTGTCAGAATGTAACGAGGGCTCCTGAAATAATTTCCTGGAATCAGGGACAATGCTGCGAGCGAAACCGATTAGCGTGATATTGTCTGTACAAATTGTGAGAAAACAAGGCTGGGGCAAAAAGTTCCATTTGAAGATTTAGACAGTTTGCATGTTCAGTTGAATGTTGAAATTCGGAAAAAAACCAGAGAGAGAGAAAAAGAGTATATGTCATTGTTCTCACTCTAGAAATTTAGAACTTTCTGGTTTTTATTTGTTGACGTTACCAAATTTCCCAAGTAGTTTGTGGCATTCTTTCAAAATTAACCCGAGGGTTTGAATAGAAATTTATGTTCATCTTCGTTTCCTTTTCCAACCAAGCAATTGATGAAGATCTTTTTAATATCTGTAAAAGCATCTTTGCTGAACAGCATAAAAACTACTCATTTTTTACTTGAATTGAGTTCTTTCAATTGTTAAAGTTATTTTTACCTTTCGATGACAAAACCTCTCTCTCTCTCTCTCTCGTCCCTCCTCTCATCTCTCTCCTCTTCTCTCCTCTCTCTCTCTCTCGATATATATTATATATATATTATATATATATGATAATATCTACATATGTTTATAACATACAATATATGATATATATATATATTATATATTATATTTAATATACATATTATTATATATTACATATACTATACACCCACATAATACTAAATGCGTGTGTGTGTGTGTGTGTATTTACGTTCACTATCTTCATTTTGTTTCAGTCGTTTGCAACTTTTCTTTTTATCAGATCACAAGTAATAGTGTTTACTCATGAGTTTGATTATTAATTATATATATCCATACATTCGAGCACATGCAACAAACAGCAACATTTTATGAAAAACATAAACGGATGTTCCAAGTATCCCAGCAATAATATTATGCAAATATGAGGCGTTAACCACACATTTGATCATACCTTCGAAAGACAAAATTACTGAATTGTTTCTGTTCAAAATCAATATTTGCTAAACTCGTAACAAGATTTTGGAAAACGTCCTGTTTTCTTCTTATTTTACAAAATTTAATGTCAAGTGGAAGCTTACATTTCAAGTTCATGTCTTTCATGTTTGCTCTTAAGTGAACGTTTGTACATTTTGAATCATTACAACGATAACGATGATATTAATATCCAACTTCTTAACAGATGGACCATAAAATTCACGCTCACCTTAACAGTTGGACCATACAATTCACGCACACACGCGTGCACACACATGTATTTGCGTGTGCGGGTGTTTATATGTGATTTTTTTTAATGTTATTTCTCATAATGTACACACGCTTAGAGGACAAATGAGAACGCCATTGCATTGCGAAACCAGCTTTCTCGGAACAGAAAGTCCAGATAGGAAAATTTCAGCTAAGAGGATTATAATGAGTCGCATTGGAGGAGAAAGAGGGAGAGATCTTTCAGTCGAATCGGAATAATATATCACAAAAAAAACCTTCACCTATGAAAAGTTATATGAACGGCAAAGGGAAGTTCAAAAGCACATTTACAACCAACTAGCGATTATTTCTGTTTTCCACCTAATGGCATTTTTTATTTTTATTTATTTTTTTTTTTTTTGCTGGGGGGGGGGGGGGGGGGGGGGGGAGAGATGGGGAGGCCGGTGTCTAGTCTGCCATTTGGGGTAGAAAAGATCCAAATCTAGTCTTTCGTTCAGCAGTAACGATGAATTGGGCCAAACTGAGGTGAATCATTTTTCAAAGCCAGTCATTCTTGTCTAATTTTGCAATACAACCAATTGATCATTGGGCATGTTAGACATCCTTATTATGTCTTAACTGTTATTATGTCTTAACTGTTTTGGTGTGTTATTGTAATTTTTTCTTGTTCCCTATTTCCTTTTCCATTTACTAATTTTTATGATTTTTTGTTTGTAGGTACTTTGTGGGCTGCTGATTATTTTTCTGATTTTTTTAACCTTGATCCTTTTATTTATTTATTTATTTATTTATTTTCTGGGTGGGAAGAAACTCTGTAGTTTATATGTTGGGGTTGGTGATTATTTATTTTTCCAAAACTTTTCACCACGACCATTTTCTTTAGGGTCGTATGGTAGTTTAGACCAAGAAAAATATCTTACTCTGATTCTGATGCTACAATGAAAACCATATGCCGCAATGTTGACAGGAATTAGAATTGTACCCTGTAAAGTTTGATATCTTAAAAGCAGTGTTTATTTACTAGGGTTAGAGAGTGATTGTAATACTTGTTTTCAAACTGTCTTATGAAAATTTTAGTTTGGTATATTAGTGACAATCGTGTGAATTAGTAGTGGTTTGGAGTGCATTTATAGACGGCAAATAGATTATCGTTGAATCATCATTCTGTGAAAAACAGTTAGATCAGATTTTATTTAGATATTTCATGAAAGGGTTCCAGTTAAAAGCCGGACGTTTTATTTAGATATTTCATGAAAGGGTTCCAGTTAAAAGCGACGTTATTACGGATAATTCATCGTAGCATAATAACACAAGCGCGCAGATGAAACGACCCGGAGTTATAACACCATCTTAGTAACTTGTCGATGATTTTTTAAAAATAAATGAGTTCCTGAAAAGTGTTTCCTTCACATCACACCAAACTATTATTGTGAAGTATCGACTGTTATCAGGTGTGAAAGGTGTTGGAGAATGAAGGATCTCGGTATCTCCAGTAAAGACGGAAAGCAGCGAATAGCGTCAATAATTCAGTGGGGATTTTGGAGGAAGCAGGAGAAGGAGACTGAGAGACTATAAGCTGGATGGGATAGAATGTCCTTAATATATACAGAGGCAAGAGGCCTTACAACATGGAAGCAAATGCGACACTTAGCATTGTTTGCTGGGTGACTGGTTGAATTTTTATGCAGGAGGGCTTATCCTTACTTAAGCAATAGAAGATATCATAGTGTGAATATTTTTTTCTCTCCTTTGGTTCAGCATTCTGTTCGAGGATACGGTTTATCAGTAAAATGTGGTGTGAATATGTGCACGTGTCTATATGAGGTTTGTGTCTGAGTTCGCAACTATGACTATGGGCAGCTGTTTGAATGGCAGTGAACTGTGGCCACGGCCAGCAAGTCTGTAAGTTTCAATATCCTTTCCTGGTAACATACTCGTACACGTTTTGCCGAAACTAAGTTGCTTCCGTCCAGGTGATATTAGCCTCTATATAAGAGAGAAGAAGACCAGAACATAAGATGTGAAAAAACTATCTGAAAAATGGCAGCATTTATTCATTTCTTACATTAAAATGAACAAAATATCTTCAATTATATTTGACGCAAATAGAAGCTACGACTGTATTCACTTTAACCTAAATGAAACAGTACAAGTATAAAAAAGCCAGAGTATCATCACAAGAAAACTGATGTAGAATAAGAGGATAGGATTCTTTATTAACAATTCATGTTTTAAGCTGGATTCCCTGTTATACAAATGCGCTTCCAATTTGCCAAAGTGAATGGAGTTATATTTCCTAAATCAGTAGCTCAGTCGTGAGGTTTATATGCATCTGCCGATAACATCCCCTGGCTGTGGTGTTGAAGGCACAGTTGTAGTGACAGCAGGTAGAAGTTTCCTGGTGGACGGTTCTAATAGCAAAGTCTTTTCCTAAATAAGTTTGTGAAAGCCCGAAATGCTCGGCTGTCTATGATTCGAGATTTCTTAATGGGAACCAAATAATTCCTCATAATTCGCACAAAACTACAGTACTTTATTTTGTTCTTTTTAGTACTTGACCAATGGAATATAAGGATATAAATATTCAAATGAGTGTTTAAAACAAGGAAACGTCTCTCTCTGTCTCTCTCACAACATATTCTATCAGTTAAGAGCAGATTCCCTCTCTCTTTTAGAATATTCAATTAATTAGAATAAGAATAATGGCCTCTTCTCTCTCTCTCTCTCTCTCTCTCTCTCTCTCTCTCTCTCTCTCTCTCTCTCTCTCTCTCTCTCTCTCTCTCAGTGCAGGATGACTAGCATGAATACATAATATGGTGAGTAAAATATGAAGTTGGAAACAGGCCGTTTTAGAATTCCGGTCGCACGAAAATTCCGCGTCCGAACGGCGACGCATTTAGAATTGCCAAAATCTGACGAGAGGCCCAGAATTCATTTCATTGAATCTGAAACAACGCTGAGAGCGGAAACGATTAGCATGACACTCTTCCTGCTAAAGCTGAGGCAACGAAATTATGTGCTTCGAGATTCACGTCTCAGTAACATAATTATGATAATTTATGTCTCAGTAATACAGATGTGTGTGTGTGTGTGCACGTAAGAAAACTAGAAACAAGTCTTGAATAAATGTGTGAGAGAGTAACTATGCATGTTAATGTACAAGAAAAAGTAAGTAAAAAATGCCCCGAAGTTTCTTCCCGGCAATCGAGTTTTCTGTACAGCATATAATCAAGGCCACCGAAAACAGATCTATCTTTCGGTGGTCTCGGTATAATGCTGTAAGAACCGCGGCCCATGAAACTCTCAGTCGGCCGTGGTGTTCTGTGTTGCTGCTTTGCCAGAAGCACGATCGTGGTTAAATTTAACCTTAAATAAAATAGAAACTACTGAGGCTAAAGGGCTGCAATTTGGTATGTCTGATGATTGGTCGGTAGATGATCAGCATGCCAATTTGCAGCCCTCTAGCCTCGGTAGCTTGTACGATTGAGGGCGGAAAAATTCCGGAGGGACAGACAAAGCCATCTCGATAGTTTTCTTTTACAGAAAACTAAAAAACAAACCGAGGGCGAGAAAGAAAGAGAGAGAGAGTAGAGGATGATGAGCATGTCACAGTTCTTGATGAAATATTATGACTCAAACAAGAGTCATACAAAAATCCGTTTAAAGGTATTTTTCTCACCAACAAAAATTATACGTTTGGTGAAATAGTTCCCAGTAACTTGAGAGAGAGAGAATAGTAAAAACCATGCATGTATTATTAGGGGATATTGTCCAAAAACATTTTTGTGCATTTTTGTATCATCACTGAAATGTTACCAATCTATGACGAGCACGTTTGCTGTTAGTCGAATTATCCTTATGATTTCCAGGTCTTGTTTTAATTCGTTACGACAAAATTACTCCTTTATACTTAATTATACCTTGATGGATTTCGTATATACCAATACAACATCCGAACTTATAAATGCAAATATTCAATAATGAACTTGCCGCACTTTAATAGCTTTCGTGTAGCTTGTTCAGGAATACTACGTCCTCAGTAACAGGTAATATTTGAATTTCTCCCATCTTTTTTATTTTTTTTTATTTTATCTATTTACCAAGTCTGTCACCTCCCAGGGACGCTCAGTGACATTTTTCTCATTCTTAGGCTAACAGGTTCCTTATCATTAGTTCCTTCCTCTCTCTCTCTCTCTCTCTCTCTCTCTCTCTCTCTCTCTTAGTAGACGTTACCTTTTTTCTGAGTAGGCAAAAATTTGCTATGCTGTCGGTACGATTTGATTAGCTGTTTTTGTTCAAGAATCAGTCAATAGTTTTTAGTCTTTGTTTTCAAAAATATAAGAAAGATGCTCTTAAATGGCTTTAAAAAAGATCATTGCCAGAAACTTTATATTTATGTTTTGTTTTTATTAAAAGTCAGTTAACATGCTTACATTAGAATCCAATATACTGTGAATCATTTGAGATAAATCTGCCAGTTTTTTCCGTGGTTTCATCCCTTTCTAATTTACACCACAGATGATGGAGGCGTCACTTTTTGCTGTACGAGGTTTGCCAATCAGGCATTTTGAATGTGATTTGTAATAACATTTCAAATTACAGCACACGATTTTGTATTTAATTTCTAATTTTTCGTGTATAACTTTTGCATGTGTCTAAATCTTTTTTGTTTTTTTATCTACTTACTTTTTTTTGTCTATGTCACATTTTGGCTTTATTCCGTAGCAATAATTATGTATTAGTGTTTAACAATAATAATGATAATAATAATAATATAATAATAATAATAATAATAATATGGAAAACAATTATATTTTCAAAATACGAACAAAGGCTAAAGCAATTCTGTATAAATCTCAAGTGTGTGTGTGTGTGTGTCTGTGTTTCTGTGGAAAATTAAACAAATGTTTTTAGGTTAATGGGGTTAAAGTTCAAGAACTATGTATTTAGATTTAGAAATAAATTGTATCCGTGTGCCATGCCAAACGCTTTTAGAAATTCTTAAACCCCAGTACATTACATAAACCAAATCCAAATCACATCTAAAACATTTGGTATGTGATGAATCTTCAATCTTAAATAATGAATTTAAAAAGATGAAGCTCTTTTACAGATAGCTTTAATCCAAACCTCAAAATTAACAATGTGCTTAATTTTTTTTATGTAAGAGAAGCAATGAGAATTTCAGATGGATTTAATTTGCCTAAATTTATAGGTGTTACATACCTAATCCCACTAATTCATTCTTTTGCTCTTCGGAAAGTAGGACACTTTTCACGAACCTCTGGTCAAAATTGTACCTTTACTGTTCGCTTGTTTTCTGATGAAGTTTTTTCCCTTTATTTATATGCTGATCCAGTCATGATTGACCAACTTCCTGTACTTTTTATTCTTTTACTTACTCATAATTCTTCTATACTGAAATATTCATGCGTGAAGGGTTATGAGTTGTCGTCCATAATCTCCAAGAAATCCTCATGCTCGCCATTTCTCATTCAATTTCCAAAACTCAAAAAGCACTTTTATTTCTTTTTCAATAACTGCATATCACCATTAAACAGTATTACAGATTACCAATGGCCCTTATTTTCTATGTGCCCAGTGAGATCTACAACAATAAACTTTATGGGCCCACATGCGCCGCCGAATAAGGAGCCCAGCCTCACTATAGACCATTAAAATGAGATCCCTTCGTAACAAACAGCCGGAAGTTATTTGCTGTTTTATGGGTTAACTTTAAAAACTGATTCGGAAAAGCTTTTCGTCGTCCGTCAAATGATGGTGACATCAAAGTTATAGCATCCATCTAGGAAAAAATAGCTGCGTATATGTCTGTGTGTCTAGCTAGTTGCCTGTCAGTTACGATACGTTTATTGTACCTTCGTCAGAATAGCTGGCTTGCCATACTGTCTGTCCCTGTCTGTCTGTTTTCTGTGTGTGGCTTCCTCGCCAATATCCCTCGCATCAGTCTTGCTCCCCTCGATGTCACTCAGTCATAGTTTTTCCTTCTGTGATTATACGGCCTTCAGCTTCCCTTACATATATTGTCATAGATCTGTCTGTCTGTCTGACTGTGCTGTAAACATTCTGTTGATGAGGCCACTAAAAAATGAATATGAGAATGTCTACTAACCACATCAACTAGATGTGTTTTGAAATGGGCACAGTGACTTATCAACCATCCAGTTTTACACGTTTTCCATAGCTTTTCCATAGAAAGCATAGCTATCGGGAGGATAGGAATGAAGTTCTGCTTTGCATGCAGAATTCTGTCACTCTGGATGAAGGACTGAAGTTAGCTGTAACCTGCACCACTAAGTTGGTTCTGTAGTGGGTTACCAACGACCTTAGTCCTCTGACCAGCGTGGTCACTTGGAAACTAAAGATAGCAATAAATTAGACATTTTGTAGTTAGTTGACTATGGATGGTCGCAGCCCCGGTAGAGAAAGGGATTGGGCTCACAGCACCATCGTCAGATACTTATTGTGAACTGAAAGGATTATATATATATATATATATATATATATATATATATATATATATATATATGTGTGTGTGTGTGTGTGTGTGTGTGTGTGTGTGTGTGTATTGTGAATGCAAGCATAAATATAGACATATATACCCATATAATACTGAGGTGTTCTCTCTGTCAGGGTGTTCGGTATTTAACACATACACAGAAGGCTCACCAGCAATGCAATGGAGCCTTCCCACTTGCTCTGGCTCTCTTGTTTTTTTAATGTTAAAGCCCGTTCTTTCCATTCTTTAAAGTAAATTTTTATTTTCATTAGATTTATGATGAATGAAATTTACGGGTGACATGCAAATTACATATGCTTGTAAATCTTTTAATAAATGGGAACATAAGTCTTTGTGTGGGAGGATGCATGCAAGAATAAGGATGAAGTATTATCAAAGTAAGTGAATGATGGAGGAAGGGTTAACGTGGTACTGATTGTCGGTTATTTGAGCTGTATTCGTACTTTTTGTTTGGCAAATGCAGCATACTTGTTTACATACAGATTACATGAGTGCTTTACAAATTTTGTATTCGTAGGAGAGAGAGAGAGAGAGAGAGAGAGAGAGAGAGAGAGAGAGAGAGAGAGAGAGAGAGAGCCTCCATTCCTTTAGCAGTCTTGATGAGGAATCGAAAAAATATATCTATCGTTCATAGAAAATTAGCACGAAATACAAGCGCAAGGGGATAGAATAATAAATAACCGTGAAGTATGGAATAAAAATGAAATGGATTTGTTGTTACTCAGGATGAAATAAAGGATGGTGTAATCTTTTCACTTAATGTAAGAATACGTTTTCATGCTGTATAATCATAAATGTATTTTTGTCATCATAACATTTTCCCCTAAATATGAGACTGCATAAAATAGTAACCTATCGATAGAAGATAATTGCACTGGAAAAATAGGTTAATTTAGACGATTTATTGACAAAGAGGCCACAAATACCTATGATCATCGTCACCGGATTTTCAAAGCAAATTTGGGAGGCAAGGAAATGCATTGTGAATATGTGGAATCTGATTCATTCGAGAAACAAACAAGTTAGTGGAAGATTTTAGACACATCATTTTAATACTTAATAATTAAACCGTACACTTTAGGGAGAATGAGCATTTGATGGTAAATGAATATTATCATGATAGAATGATGAATTACCGAGCGGATAGTTTGGGAATGGAAATGAATAACATTGAATGTCTCATATTTCAGTAGTATGAAAGTATTTGTTTGACATGATTTAAGGAATAATTGAAAAGTTCCTCACTTTTTTCAGTCACATAAAACACACGCACATACACACTTGCAGCGACCTTTTTTATATGAATGAGGAAACAGTTCATGACTACAATGAAGAGAGAGAGTTAGAGAGAGAGAGAGAGAGAGAGAGAGAGAGAGAGAAGATATCTGATGAATGGTTTCACAGCAACTTGATGAGGATTACCTAGTCGAGGCC
>NC_087201.1:126534345-126569345 GCF_015104395.2 Macrobrachium nipponense
ACCTGCACAGCTGACACGAGCATAAAAATCTCATTTTTTGCGGGTCCCGATACATCGGGAAAAATACATATGGAATTTCTGTGGTCTTCATAAAAAAATGGAAACCGATTTTATGGAGGCCTCGTGTTTTTCTTCGGCTCTCTCCTCGTGAAAATGCTGGTGGCGATGCTCCGTTCAGTAAACAAATAAATAAATGAATAAAAACAAGGGAGATGTCCAGACGAAAACAAGTTGGTGATGATTTCGACTGATAATAAGGATTATTAGTTCGTCCGATTCGTAGCAAAGTTCTTACAGGTAATCCATACATTAGATGCATAAAACAAGCAAAACGGAGGGGCCGATCTTTTTATGTTCGCAAGTATGAAACCAAAAATATCGTTAAATGTCGAATTGTTTATACCTTGGGAATAGCTTACACCTAAATAGAATTATTATTGATAAGTGTTTCCTCACCAAGCAGGATTTGAACCGTGGTACAATGCCTAACAGTGACTTGACCAGTATTATTATTATTATTATTATTATTATTATTATTATTATTATTATTATTATTATTATTATTATTATTCAGAATAAGAACTTTATTCATAAGGAACAAGCCCATAGGGCCATTGACTTGAAATTCAATTTTCCAAAGATAATGCCTGCCTTATATATTCCTTTCGAGTTATCTCCTCTACTTATATGCGCTATTAGCCCATCATGATACCTGACCGGTTAGTTTGTAACATTTGACCAATTATGAATATTTATCACAAATGCACGCGCATTCTATATCAACTTATATCCCTTGATAACCGGGTGGTCAGAGTGTCTGTCCTTCGTTGTTTCTAAAGTGATCCAAAGGTGTGGTAGATTCGATACTAAACGATGTTTGTGACTTAATATTTGTGAATATTAAAACTCAAGCGTATGTGTATGAGCGACCAAAATTCATAATTAGCCAATTGCTACCTTCTTTGTAGTTGGCTGATGCACTTACTTCTTTGTATCACTGTGATAAAATAATATTAACCCTCTAATTACAAAAAGTTAAATACAACGACAGTTGATTCAATTTCTGAAGAGTTATGTTTTCGATAGAGCATGAAATATTTGAAAAATGCAAACATTAATGCTGTTCTCCTCTGCTCATATGCTCATATTGTCTTTAAAAAGAAGTTATATGTAATTTTGATTATTTGATGGATTAATATATAGACATGTATATTCTGTAGTGAATTTTTTGAAATGATGTTAGCCACTAAAAAGGGTTAAAAATGTTGCAAAGTACTCCCAACTTAGACAATCGCTATTTTATTTCCTTAGATTAACTTTCCATTTCACGAGAAATACGATTCGTAGGTACTTCTTTTAGTCGAGTACCATGTAGATTATTTGAAAATTCTCCTTTCACAATCTACGGCAATATCCACATGCCACCTTTGCCTGCGATGCGAAGTTATCGTTTAAGAACGTCCCTGTCAGGGCAGTCAGTCAACGAACAAGACTAAACTTGACTCCCAACAATCAGTTGACAAAATGCGCAGACGCATCACAACGAGCTTGATCTCAATCAAAAGATCTCGGCAACTAAGTCCCAATTGCATCAAAAGAATAGATAAATGCAAAAAGCAAGCTATATATATACACATGTGTATATATATATATATATATATATATATATATATATATATATATTATATATATATAATATATATATACACGTGTGTAATGGGGGCGTTGCTTTACATGACTATTTCGACCAAAGCTCGAAGTCAGATATTAGTCTCAAAGAACTTCCCTCGCCATTTTGTTTCAGGAAATAAAAACAAACATTGGAGTTGTGTGTAGATGTGTGTTAGAGAAGAGAAGATGGGGGGGGGGGGGGGGGGTGAGTGTGTGGGGGGGGGGGGGGGGGGTTGGGGGGGGGGGGGGGGGGGGGGGGGGGGGGGGGGGGGGGGGGGGGGGGGGGGGGGGGGGGGGGGGGTGAGGGGGGGGTGGTGGGGGGGGGGGTGGGTTGGGGTTGGTGGGGGGGTTGGGGGGTGGGGGGGGGGGGGATGGGGGGGAAGGGGGGGGGGGGGGGCGGGGTGTTGGGGGGGTGGGGGGTGGGGGGGGGGGTGGGGGATTGGGGGTGGGCAGGGTTTTTTTTTGTTGTTGGTGTTGGGGGGGGTGTCGGGTGGGGGGTGTGTTGTGGGTTGTGGGGTTTAGGGGGTTGGGTTCTGGGTTTATGGGGGTGTGTGGGTTTTTTTTGTTTGGTTTTTTTTTGTTGTTTTGTGTTTGTTTTTTGTTGGTTGTTTTTTTGTTTTTTTTTTTTTTTTTTCTTTTTTTGTTTTTTTGTGTTTTTTGTTTTTTTGGTTTTTTTTGTGTTTTGTATTTTGTTTTTGTCATTTTTTTTTTTTGTGTGTAATTGTGTGTTTGGTGGGGGGCGGGGGGTAGCTTACATGAATATTTCGACCAAAGCTAGGAAGTCAGATATTAGTCGCAGAACTTCACTCGCCATTTGTTTCAAGGAAATAAAAAACAAACATTCCTGGTCGTCGTTCTACTTCGAAAATAATCTCCCCTCAGGCATATCTCGATAAGAATGAGGAAAAACAAAGGATTTCTCGTCCTCTTTTAATATTTTTTCCAAATGCCGAGAAGACAAAAGCCGAGAAATAAAAGAAAAGGAGAGAAAATATTCCACCGTACTGGCGTGATAGTTCCACCTGGTCACACAAGAAGAAGAAGAACCTTCGGAGACTTGTCAGGAACAATGGCTCCCAGCCTCTCTCCTCTTCTTCAGTGTCCTTTGCTCTCATGTGTTGCCTCCCTTACCCCTTCACCCTCCTCCTCTTCTCGGTCCCTGTCAGCCGGGCTCCCTTGGTCTCGTGCCCTTCCGTTTCCCTTCTCTTAGAGCCTTTCCTCAAACCTCTGCAGAGCCCATCGGGGGCTGCTAATGAAGGGGGCCTCCTGAAGAATCCTCCTCTCATCTGGAAACATCAACTTGGGTGTCCCCCTCCCGAAATCAGCAGATAATTACAAAAGGAAGCGACACAGATCACTGGCTTGGACCATTAAGTGTGTGTGTGTGTGTGTGTGTGTGTGTGTGTGTGTGTGTGAGAGAGAGAGAGAGAGAGAGAGAGAGAGAGAGAGAGAAGGCAACCCTTTTCAAAAATTATTTTCCTTTGAGCAAACGAAAACCCCACCTTCATTTCTTCACTAAAGAACCGCCTCCATTTTGGCGTGAATTTCCGGTGGTTCCTTAATGAAAAGACAACAACTCTCTTAGAGAAATCGGAACCATATGCTGCTAATGAGATTGAGCAGCTCCGCAAATAGCTCTGTCCTCAATGACCATGTTTTGAGTGATCTATTTCTTATTGAACAATAGGGTGTGTCTTTTGTGGCTGTAAATAAACTTTTCTTTTTTAACAAACATCGTACTCATTTGCGTTACTTCATCACTGTTTTTATCACTTAGGTCATAGGCCGCTTATTACACAATGGCATTCATGTACCTTTTGACTTATACGATGATATAAGGAAGTATAATGACGTCAGAATACCTAATTATCAGTAGATACGAAGGTGGAGTGAAATTTTGTAGTTTAAAAACTTCATACTGACAAGTCGTCATATATTTGTTTTAGTTGAAATCACGTCTGTTTGCTAGTATTTCGCCTCTTTTATTTAACCTGTTTATTAGATTTATCGTTTTAGGAGCGAGCAATAGTAGTTTTGTGTTGTAATGTGGTATTTTATATTTGTTGAAAAAGTTAAAGGAAATAAATAGGAAGTATTAACGTGACATTAGGGTTTTATGAATACATTTCATTATTTCAGAAACAATCAGAATGGTAGGTGGGAAGTAAAATTTAGTTGTAAAGTTGAATGTTATATAGAGGTTTTGTAGCTTCAATGCTGTTAAGCTCCGTGGGAATGACTGAGAATTGTAAGCAGAAAAATCTTCTCTTTACTGAGAAAAAGAATTTTAAGAAATAATGTTTCCCTGCAGTATCATCATGAAGTCTTTGAGGATAAGGCTATGGAGTATATCATATACTTTATTTGTTTGAGGGAAGAAAACAAATAATAGGAACTTAGACATTTACGAATTTTTTTCGTTTAGTATTACAGTTTACGCTAAAACAACTCTATTCAAACACCCTGGACAGATATCGCTCGACTAACATTTTATATTCAGTCAGGAAATCTTGAAACTTTTAGATGAAAAAATTAATTTCTGTGTTTTGGTAAAACACAGAAAAAATACAAATGCCATTACAAACTGTAGCCACGCAAGAACCTTGTCCATTAGCTCTCAGCAAAATCATGTCGTTTCAGTCATTTCCCGAAGGATTTTACCTCACTTGAGAAACATAAACTCTGGAGCCAGCTCGGTACACAAACAGGAAATTGCTAAGTGGAGATGTTTCCCGTATTGCGACAGATGATTCAGTTTCCATGCGATCGTGGTAAATGTGATTTGTTCAAGGAAATTCAGTTGAGTCACGCGCTCAAGGGAGGACTGATGACTGCTTCACTCATAATATGGACATGGTTGGCAAATGTATACATTTAGAGTATTAGAAGCTGAACAAGTGATGCAAATTAAAGGGAAAAATGTTGAAGCCTATGAGGTTGACTGTTTGTCTAGAACAGGGGTTCTCAAACTTTTTAACTCCTCGACCTCCTTATGAAGTCTCAAATTTTCTTTCGACCCCCTAGACTAGCTCAAAAAAAAAAAAAAAAAAAAAAAACCAATGTCAGAATCAATTAGAGTTGTATTAGTTTAGTACTTGACATTCAGTATGATAACAAAAAACGTAACTCATAGTAAGAAAATATGTTTGGAACTTTAGATGTATGAATATATGTAACTTAATTCTCCGACACGTTAGATATTCATCGACCCCTTTTTGACCCCCTGACTCGGATATTCATCGACCCCCTTTTGACCCCCAGATGACCCTATTGACCCCTGGGGGTCGATATCGACCACTTTGAGAACCCCTGGTCTAGAATATGCGATGTAAGAGGAATTAGAAGGGTGTGATATAGTTGTCGTAAGAGAGGATGGATCAAATTATTTTGCGAGTCACGGCCATGTGGAAAGAATGGACAACGATAGGTTGGTGAAAAGAATATCCAATTCAGATGTGACTCGGAGGAGGAGAAAAAGAATCCCTTGATATGGCTTGATAGATGGTGTGAAAGAGGTATTGGAAAATAAGATCCTTTATATGCGGGAAATGGAAGGGAGCCCGCGAAACAAAGGTAAATGGAGCATGCATGGACGGGTGTATAAGAAAACTGTTTGATGTTCCACCGATGACCCTTGTGTGTAGGTGCATGAATTGGCTGTGATATTGAAGTTTTATTAACCAGAGGTTTATCCATTTCAGCAATTAAAGTATGAATGTGCCAGTGACTAGTGCAAGGATTTATTCGTGATCCATGTCTTGTTAGAGGAAGTGGCTTGATATAATTCAATCACACATACAAATACAAATGCACACAAACACGCACACATCCATATATACAGTATTTTCACATATATACATATCATACACCTTCAAAGCGGAACTCAAAATGTTGGAACTGTAATGATGACTGTCGTTGTTACAACAATAAACAACTCATATAAATTCTTTTTTTATACTGCGAATTGTACTCCCCCCATCCCACCCCAACCCCCCTCTTTAACTTACTGTCTCCCTAGGAAGACAACCCATCCAACCCCCACCCCTAGCCCTACGAAGATCCCTTTAATATCAAGGTGCCATCGATCAGTATATTGTAAAGAAGGTATTGAATAGGTTGTCGTTTCTTCTTCTCATTTGTCTGTCCTTATCCAAATGGAAGGACATGTCTTTTATTGGAATCTCCCCCCGAACCCATTCTCCATTTCCAAAGGATTCTAGCAATATTCATTGTCCACAACGTCGATTTTTTTTTTCAAATATCGCGTTGTAATTGAAAGCCTTGACTGTCTTGTTGTATGTTAACATAAATTGTGTATGTGCATAAAAAAAGATAAACTATAGTGGGCCTCAGTTATATAGAATATATATTATATGTGTGTATGTATATATACATATTCATACATAGATATAGTTATATAGTCTTTCCCCTTATGTACACACACACGCACACTTTCCCATTAAAGGAAACAGCAGACTGCAATTGTTTTGCAGTTATCAGAAAGCGTTTTAGGATAAGATCGTGTGTGATGTGCTTTTCTCCATTCTGCTTACGATATACTCGATCTATGTATCTATGTATCTATGTATCTATCTATCTATCTATCTATCAATCATATATATATATATTATATATATATATTATATATATATATATATATATATATTAGCTCATGTAATGAAGTCACGTGCATCTACCGTGATTTTGTAAGCATATGTATATATTATATGTGTGTGTATTATATATATATATATATATATATATATATATATATATATATATATATATATATATATATATATAGTGTGTGTGTGTGTATTCCTTTTTGCTATTAATAATTCCGAATTTGTCCAAGAGTTATTTATTTCTTTTAAGCTGAAACGAAGCTATTTGTTGTTTTATGGAAATATGTTGGTATGCTGTAGATAGTAGCAAAAGCGTTACCCGAACCTTTCGCACCAGGCAGGACTTCTAGTAGAATTTTTAGTCAGGGGAAGCATTGGGTCCCGATTGTTGTATAGCTTTGTTAAAATTGCTGACATGTAATGACAGGAATATTGAATTCATTTGAAATTACAGGCATATTAAATTCATTTGAAATTACGGAAATATTAAATTAATTTGTCTTTTTTCAATATTACAAGATAAAAGATGACTATCCCGTCATTTTGTTCTTGTACGAATAAGCTTGGGGCGTCTAGTTTCTTTAGACATTGTATAACTTATATCTCCAAGTGTAAAGCGATTCTACTTTCTATGTCTGTTTATTTTATGTAAAACGCACAGTAGAATAAATATGCTGTTTTTTGTTTACTCTACGGTAAGTGGTAAACCCTTACCATTCTCTCTTTTTAATCATTCCATGCTGAATTGATTACAGGATTTTGCTGAAATCTGTGAATGCTAGTTTATCACAGACACACTCACTAGTCATCGCGAGATGTATTCTTGAATTTTGGGCTGATCAACAGAAAGTCTCGTGAGATTCCGTAGTGAAGAGCAAGAGTTGAGTTTCCTTGCTTGAAGGAATACTCAAGCGCCTTGTCATTCGTTCATGTTTTGAAGTGCTATCGAGTCTTCTTCATTTACCTGTTTATTTCATATAGTTGTGCATTTCTTGTATTTTTTAGTATTACTTTTTCATTGCTACAAACTCCTTTGTTATGTTCAGTTCGATATACAGAAGTCGTACTTCTTTCTTCATTGTTTTCCCTATATCGCATTTTATTCTGTGGAAACTAGCTGCGTCGTTGATGGCCTATGGTTGTTTCATAAGATTTTATTATTATTGCTGTTATTCTCCTCTTTTTTTTTCCTTATTTCTATCATTTTGTTGACGAATGTGGGTTGGTATCTTGAAGATGGTGAATGCTTTTCACCAAGATCCTTGCCTTTGGTCTGTTTTTCATGGAGTACGTTATTACAGTCGGGATATTTTATCATCCTGAGCAGAACGTAGTCGTGTATTTCCGTTCATCATATTTCCTACAGAAGAAAATATATAACCTATGACCATCGAAAAGGTTTTTGTGGTTTATAAGCTGCAGTGATTGCATTTAACCATCATAGTTTGTCAGAACAGATGACGTTGAAAATTTTGCTCACTTTCCTTCGTGGCCTGGTTGCAGAGTGAGAAATGTGCGGAATGATCGCTACCGTAAGGCATTTCACTAAAAATGACTAAAAATCTTCCATTTATAAACGAAGGATGAACGCTCCCAATTCTTGCATTAATGGTTTTTAACTCCATGGTAAATTTACTTTTCTAGGGTAAGGTAAATATGTCGCGGAAGATATAAAATTATAACCCACTGACGAGAGTCGAATAGGCTTATTTGCCCTCTCCTCTTGGATGGTCGACGACAGCCCAAAAATCTATTTGCTCAGTCTTTCAAGTAGAAACGGTGTAATTTCGTAGGTTAAATTTGCTCTGTTGATATTATGATTCCATTTCTTTTGTGAAGCCTTAATTATATTGTGTAGGTGTGGATGCATAAATGGCTTAGCAGTTATCCGTAATGTGTATAATGTGTCCTCATTTCCTGGTATAATTTCTTACCCATGTCGCAGTGAATAAAGATTTTTCCTTACTAATTCTGCCACCTACTTTGATCATACAGCCTTACCCATGTTTCCACGAGCTTTCATTTCCTCTTAGTAAAGGTGATTCAAAAGGTTTAACCCTTATGAGTTCACGTAGCATTTTAAGATAAGGTTACTAGTTCCCGTGATCTTCACTGATGGCTTAATTCACTGCAGCCAACTGATTTAAAAGGCTAAGTCAGCTGGGGCCAACTCCGCTTAGGGAGGTAAAGTTAGGAGGGAGCATTGTTGAGATCCCTCTTTAATTCAATCTGTTCTACGTTGTCTGTTTTGTTTATGCTCTTTATTATGAAAAAAATCCAATTGACCATAATTTGTATTTTGCACCATGTCGATATCATCTACTACGTCAATCACCTGAAAAAATTGCACATAAATATCTGATATTAATAACCAGACAGAACGGATTAATATTCAGGGACATAAAAATTTATCGAAAGCAGAGAGAGAGAGAGAGAGAGAGAGAGAGAGAGAGAGATGATTACTTGTGGACGGAGCGGGGATTTAATTAAAAGTAAATCAGTCATATTTATGAACTGCAGCAGTGAATTAGTGTGTCCATGTAATGTCTGCCTTGGAGTAGTATCTACTTCAGACTGGTTAAAGTTACATAAAAAAAGAAAAATAGTCGAGGATATCCGATGTATGCCTCTAAAGCATAAAAATTTTCTTTGACATTCTCGAAGGATATTGATCCCCTTCTGAAGTATGTTTGAAACATTTGTCATGTCATTAACGGTGAAAGGGAGTGATATGTTTGTGGTATAACTTCCCATTATTTAATACTAAAGAGATTCCTTGTGTTGCTTACACTTGAATAAAACTGAGGATATACAGGTGCGGAGTAAATTTTGTAGAAAAATTCGTTTCATATATGTCCGTAAGTATATATATATATATTTTATATATATTATATATATATAATATAGTATATATAATATATATATAGATATATATATATATTATATATATATATATGTCGGACATATGAAACGAATTTTTCTACAAAATTTACTCCGCACCTGTATATCCTCAGTTTTATTCAAGTGTAAGCAACACAAGGAATCTCTTTAGTATTAAATAATGGGAAGTTATACCACAAACATATCACTCCCTTTCACCGTTAATGACATGACAAATGTTTCAAACATACTTCAGAAGGGGATCAATATCCTTCGAGAATGTCAAAGAAAATTTTTATGCTTTAGAGGCATGCATCGGATATCCTCGACTATTTTTCTTTTTTTATGTAACTTTAACCAGTCTGAAGTAGATACTACTCCAAGGCAGACATTACATGGACACACTAATTCACTGCTGCAGTTCATAAATATGACTGATTTACTTTTAATTAAATCCCCGCTCCGTCCACAAGTAATCATCTCTCTCTCTCTCTCTCTCTCTCTCTCTCTCTCTCTCTCTCTCTCTGCTTCCGATAAATTTTTATGTCCCTGAATATTAATCCGTTCTGTCTGGTTATTAATATCAGATATTTATGTGCAATTTTTTCAGGTGATTGACGTAGTAGATGATATCGACATGGTGCAAAATACAAATTATGGTCTATTGGATTTTTTTCATAATAAAGAGCATAAACAAAACAGACAACGTAGAACATATATATATATATATATAGATAATATATATATATATATATTATATGTATGTATGTATGTATGATGTTATGTATGATGTGTATATAGATATATATATATTATATTATTGTATGGTAGATGTATGTATATATTATAATATATATTATCATGTATGTATGTATGTATGTATGTAAGTATGTATGTATGTATAACTGAATCACGAAAATTTGGAACATTATGAATATATAAATAAAGGTAGAAGCCACGAAGGAAAGTGAAACAATGGAGTGCTACGAGATCTTTCAACTCAAGGTCCTTTACTTAGTAAAGGTCCTTAAGTCAAAAGATCTCAGAGCACTCCATTGTTTACTTTCATTCGAGGCTTCTAGCTTTATATATATATGTGTGTGTGTGTGTGTGCGCTCTTTAAATCTAACTAATGCAAAAATGGCTACATGGTCGTGAATTACCGAAGAATGGCAATAAAATTTCCTAACGAAAACAAGAGGGCCACAGCCATATTGTTTTTTGGCCCCCCTAATAATAGACTGTAATACAGAGTACCCGAGGCAGAATTTTGTTGTAGGTATCTACTCTTCTGTGTCTGGGAAAGTGCCCTAAAGATATAATCGGCTTTATCACTATAAATTTCTGCACTATGCTTTCTTCTGTTGGATTTGTCAGTGTCAGGGTGATATTAATTTGGCTATTTGGTGTTGCTTGAAATTGACAGATAGTTTCTGCATTGGTAACGGTTCTCACCGTGAACAGTAGTTGTTGTTCGTCGATAAAGAAAACATTTCTCATGACCAATAGTATAATGCTGAAAAATAGCTTTCCGGTTAGGATGACACAGGCAGTTGTGGTTTGATCAATTTGTCTTGAATTTCAGAGGGATTTGCTATTCTATTTTAAGCAAATAAATTCATGTGCAAAATCGGTAGGAACTTCATATTTTGAGTCTTGGGAATAAGGAAATTGCAAAGATTTCCATATTGTTTTAGGGATCGTAAGATTTATTCTTGCATTGGAATTTAATGATGATTGGATATGAGAGAAACTGTCCCAAAAGCATATAATATGCATATATATACCTATATATCTATATTTATATATATATATTATATATATATATATATATAATCTATATATAATGTAATGGAATACCAAAAGAAGAACAAATAAATTAAAGGAGCAAAAGAGGCCTGCAGGAAAAGGTTCTGTTCCTCGGAGCAGCACAAGAAAAGAAATAGTAAAGAATAATAGAGGGGATGTAAAGACGCTGTCAGTCCTCTTCAATAGAAGCTGAGCGAAATCATCCAATAACCGAGACAAAGAAAATGTCACCGATTCTTTCTTCCAGCACAATTGATAGCAGTGATGAACCATTTGTCATGAGATCCAGTATAGAAGTCAATACTCAGTATTTGTTCCTTGCTTAGGCTGATGGTAAATGATTTCTTTTGTTATTTACTATCCATTTTTTCAGCACCATTTGCTGCAGTTCGTTTTTTTTCGGAAAATAGATTAATGTTTCATTTTTATGGGTAAATTATTATGCTTTACTTGGGGGCAACTAGGATATAATATTAGATCTTATTTTGTATACCATCCAATACTCATGAGGACGTCAGTGGGTCTTACTCTAACCAACTGGTTTAAATCTCGAGAAGATTATTAGACCTACTACATTTCCTATGTACAGCTGCAGTTTCATGATAATTGAATTCAGTGCATGATAAAGACAAGTCGAAGAGGTTTAACAGAAAACATCTGGTTTTATGTACGGATGGCATTATACTACAGAACTTTCATTGCCAAAGTAGTAAGACTAAGATGATAAAACAGTGGATATATACATTAAATTTTTTATAAACTTGATGCTAAATTTAGGAAGATTGCTGAAATAAGGAGACATGGAGGAGGCAGACACTCTGTTTAAAATATGAAACGAAGTACTGATTCCAATAAGCAGTCTATGAGAAATGTATATTGGTACATACCACATGGTCGGGAAAGTGGAAGCAGAATAGGAATATTTTCCTCAATCAGTACCAAATGAGTATCTCTAAAATGAGTCGAAGGAAACTATGGAACTGAGTCAGTGCAAGCGCCAGGTGTGCCAGACGATCCGATAGGAGCAAGAATCTATGAAGCGAGAGATGCGTCTCACTGACAAGTAGTAGAACTGCTTTAAAGCAAAATACAGCACAGCCAACCAAATACTTGACAAATGCGGTCACCAACAAGATCCGATTATTTACCACGTTGTTATTGTTTACTTCCAAGCTAAAACGCCTCTGGTTACCAAAGTTCGTTTCTCCAATTCATAACTGGGAAGTGGGAAACAGTGTTAGACAGTCATGAAAAGAAGTTTGTCCTATAGCATTATCACCTATGAAAGACTATTCTCGTTGATTTTCAGACTAGATTTTTATTCAAAGTATGTGCCTAGACTAATGCTGACTGCGGTGAGTTTCAGAAGAAAGGGAAAGTCGATTAGAAAAATGAATAGGGATCCCCAAATGAATCCAATCAGGGTTTTGAAAGAGAGCATGCGAAAAAACTGAGGAAAGTGTATTTAGACAAAACTTCTTTAAATATAGGCAATAATGACATCATTACGCAGCATTCCATTACGAATTAGCAACAACAAGATGGGTGAAGGTAAATATAGAACAAGTATAGCACTAATATCAGAAGGAACAATCTTGAGATGTAGATAAATCACAAAATATCAAGACTAGATTCTAAGTCTTGATGGAAAAACTAGATAAAATTCCAAGTTATTCATCCCGTCCTTTCACTTCAGATCATTGCCTTTATGGAGAGAGAGAGAGAGAGAGAGAGAGAGAGAGAGAGAGAGAGAGAGAGAGAGAGAGAGAGAGTTAACTCATTCCAACCTCCATGATAACATAAAATAAAAAATTCAATTTTCCTCCGCTTTTATACCGGATCCGAAACCCATCTCGACGCCTCATCGCCGAGAGTCCTTTACAATATCATAACCGGGTTCATCGAGAGAAAACATGAGATGATCATCTATCCTCATAAAAGAAATCAATTCCGTCGCTTCGAAACCATTCAATTTCAATAATTTGGAGAGGTGCCCCTTACGAACAATTGAATAATCTTGTTATTGCTAATAACCTCACCTTTCCCATAGCACTGCGCCGTGTTCCACCGATGGGAAAAATGTAATGTAGAAGAGAGATGGAGATAGATAGATAGACGGATAGATAGATAGATAGAAAGATAGATACACGACCGCTAACATTTTGCATCATTTGCAACAAAGATGATTTACAGGGAGGAGGACGTTGTTTGTATATGTTCGTGACACATTCAAATGGTGCTCATGATGGATGTTATTGGTATTTTCTCATTTTATATAGTTCCCACTCGATTCCTGTCAGGCATAAAATCAGTGGTTTAGGTTTTGCGCTTTATTTTTTTGTGAAAAGTTGTGGATGTTTTTACTGATATTCACTAAATGAACGTGATTTCGAATAAAGTAATTCCAAGTTGTAGATATGTAAATTGATGAAAAAATGCAAATGCTTTAGAAATAATGGTTATGTGGCGTGTTTCGGATATCACTGTCCGGGCCTTGCACTACCATATGTCATCTACTCACTTTACATGTGTAGTCAATTAGGGAAATTAATTTCCTCCACATCGACAACAGGATTTCAAATTGTATAAAAGTGTTTAGCTTGAATTGATTTCATTTTTTTTAGTTTGAATTTCTCATGCAAGTTTCATGTGGAAGGAAATGATATTGGAATGAGTTCCCAAGCAATAAATTGCAGTAAACAATTTGCGACGATAATGGTTATGATACAGGTTTTACTGAATTCGTACGTTTGGGCTTTCTCTAAAAATGTCACCGGATGCTTCTGCAAAAGCTTAATAGAGCATTATTGCTCTCAGTCTTAATTAGCACGGGTTTTCAGAGAGAGAGAGAGAGAGAGAGAGAGAGAGAGAGTAAAAACATGCAATATCAAAAAAAAGGAGGAATACATAACCGTTTCTTGCATAAATAGATAGATAGATAGTTACCTGGAAGACAATAGATTCAAAATACGGGAACCTTAGAAGAATGATAGAACTGGTAAAGGTGAAAAGGGAGACATTGAAAGGAAATGGGGAAAACAGGAGGGAAGAGAGAACGCAACAGGTATGCAACGTACCAGAGGGGGTTAAAAAAATAAGGGAATTGGAAGGATGGAAGGGAAATGCCAAGAGAGTAAAAGCGAGGTTTAGAAATTAAAAACTGATGGGAGCAAAGATAGAAGTAAAGAAACAGGTAATGTGATGCAGAAAAGGTAAGGACACGCATGCGAGAACAGGAATGGAGAGAGAATGAGAAAAGGAGAGCAGAATACGTTAGCAGTAAAAATGAAACGAACCAGAGAAAGAAAAGCAGATAAGAAATAAAGAATGTATATATGCAGTGAAACAAACGCTTAGGCGCAGCCGAATCAGTTACAGTTAAAAATGAAATTTAACAACAAACGAACAATTACAAGAAGTTTAGAAGGAAGAACAAGAGCGCTTGCGCACACGCGCGCACACACACCCAGAGAAAAAGATTGCAATTTGCATGGCAGTAATAGAAAAGACAAAGAATATAAGGCAACGGGAATGCAGAAAGAGAGAGAGAGAGAGAGGGGGGGGGGGGGGGAATAAAACAGCGCAAGGAAAAGCGCAAGCGCTCATAGACACAGGCGCACGCACAGAGGAAGATAACGTAATGAGAGAAGAGAGAAATAAAAAGAGGAGAGAGACTCATCATCTTGCAATGATCAATAGGAACCTCGTTCACGCATCTTTGCACAGAGCCGTTTCTTTTGCTACTTCAAAGGTTAACGATTCTCTTGGGTTGCTTCGTACTCGGGGCCAGGAGGTAAAACTCGGCCTCCATCTCTAAATACCAATATTGCTTCGACCTTTTCGCTTAATCAAGACGTCAGGAGTTTGCAGTTGGGGTGGGGGCGGGGTAGAACGTTGAGCTGGGATGATAATATGTAACTGTAAGGGAGACTGTGGCTAGAGAGTTGTCTGAAAATGCTGTTGTTCTCATTTGACTCCATCTTTCTTCAAAACAACACTTTTCCTTTGATCTTCTTGAAAAGTATTCATTCTCCTGATCTGCATCCTTCAGGCATTATGGCACTGGTGTCATTTTTGGAAGAATAAAATGATTTCGTGATATTGAATAATAAGGCGCCTTTAGTGGCAACGAATGTGTAACCTCAGTCACTGAAGTGAATACTCTATAGATTAATATTAAGCAACTCCTGACGGGCGAAAAGAGAGCATAAATTTTCACATGAAAATATGCCTAAGGAGGATGCTTCAGTAAGAGAGGGCGATCGTTTTTGTTATTTTATTCCGTCTGGCAGCAGTCTAGGTTAGCTACGTCGACTAAAATTAGTTCAGTTTATTTCATATCATTCGATTAACACTAATTAGAATTGAATCGTTAAGTGAGAAGCAATTGTGAATTAAGAAAAATTAAATAGCCCTAAAACATGTAATTGTCAACATTTTCCAAAGACTAGATTCTGCTTTAAAGGTGGAATTGATAAAACTTAGTGTATGTGAAAATTTACGGGAGGTACAACAAACACCCAACAATATCTTATGGCTGGAGAACATCGCACTTAAACCTTGGCAGTAGTAGTTCCTGGCTTTTGGGGCCCTTCATAACGCAGTAAGCCTCGTTGGAGAGAGTTAAGGTGAGGGCGAGGTGGTAGTACCATCAGTGCACCTCACGTGATGCACTATATACATTACTAAAGGTCGTTTGCAGAGTTGCTTTGGCCACTAGCTGCATCCATATTTTAGCCTTGTATTTTACCTATGTTCCGGCTTACTTTCTTCATGCTTGCTCTCCAGACATTCCTGCTCCCACTCTGCACTGTCTTAACGCTGAATGGGTGAAAATTCCCCAGTGCTTGTCTTAAATCAAAGCATATTAATTACTCGAAAGCAAAGTTGCATTACTTTGGCTAGCCTCTTTTGGTTATAGTTGCAATTCAGTGGTTCTTGTGTCTGTTTTCAAAGGTACACAAACGAACACAATAAGGTTTGCATTAACAACAGAGGCTTTCACGATAATCACAAGAGATGAGAGCAGTTGATAAGAAATTCCCTAATTTCATTTTAATTCCTGATAAATCAGGACAAAAAAGTGCAAAAGATCGTTGACACGAGCAAGGAATCAAAATACCCATATTCAGCCTAACAATTCATTCACGTAATTTGATAGGCCATTGCACAACTTCTAAAATGTAAGCGTATACTGAAGTGGCCCTGTACAGATATACAAATTAGATACAAAATTATGTGATAAGCGTTAAAGAATCACGTTATATATTATAGGGACAAGAATTTCTTTAAATGGCTTGGGCTAGAGAAACGGCTTCCAGTTTGTTAAATACACTACTATCCATTTCAGGGACGGCGTGTCATCGTTTTTCTCAAATATCTTTGAAACTAATAATTTGATCGAAATGGAACTTTGACACAGTGTACAAGACACCTCCAGCTAATTTTTGGTAATATAGTGCACTGACAAATGGTGTTGATTAAGGTGCTCACTCTTGACTTCTATGATGTTGACCAGCATCACCAACCTATATCCCCATCTCGTCCCTCCCTCCTCGCTCTCTCTGTTTCCCTCATCATCCCTCCCTCAACCCACTTTCCTGGCTTCCCCTGTCTCCACCCCACCTTTCGTGTCTATTGTATTATAATGAGTAATATTGGATGTTATAAAAATGCTGGTTTTTCTAGAATCTTTGTTCATTTAATTATTGTTACTGTATTTTCTTATTTTCTTAAGTTATGTAAATGGGAAGGCTATAGAGCGTATGACCTTCACTCTATCCACCCTGTATAATGTACCTACTATCACGATCTCGACTAAATCCTTTACCTCTCATATCGATTTGTTGACTGCGAGCAGGTGAGGTAAGGTAACCAAAATTAAATCACACAGTTTAACCTACAACCTAGTATATAATCACTACTACATAGAATGGTAAAGTAATTGTGAAATTCTCTCTCTCTCTCTCTCTCTCTCTCTCTCTCTCTCTCTCTCTCTCTGTAACTTGTATTAAGTATTATCATAGTTGAAAAGTGATGCAAACAATTGAGAATATCACAGGAACTTAATTCACAGTCTTTGTCACTACCAAGGAACAAATCATCCTCATTACCACCCTCGATGTTGATAATTAGAGGATCTACAGGTTAATGGACGTTATCCGTGGACCAAGAGAGAGAAGTATGCTCACTCCCCCCCCTCGTAAAATCCCTCGTAAAAGCTTTGTCTACCTCATTATTGCGTCAGCAGGTGTATTGCCGTAATGAGCAGGTGCCTTTAAGATACGTCATCGCCTATGTAGCTACCCTAGGTGTGAGGCGACTCCACCCAATTAGGTAAACCTTGTCTCTCCTGGCCTTGCGTGGGACTAGTACTCATCCTCGAAAGCTCTGGACTGTCTCATTGCAACCCCCCCTCCCCCTTGTTGCGCTAACACGCCAAAGATACCATTAACAGAAAATTTTATGGTCGTTATGTCAAACCTCGCTATCCTTTTTATTATGAACTCTCCAATTCTGTGATGGTATTGAATATCATGGGAACCGGTATTGGGGGAGACATGAGAAAAACAGTGTTAAAGAAAGAGTGAGAGAGAGGGAGGGAGAGGCACTGGATGGGGATAAAAGACGTTCAGTTGTCTAGATTAATCCTGGGTACTCATGTGACTTTGCCTTTAAAAGTCAAGAGTAAATGCCTTAACTAAAACCATTTGACAATGCACTATATTACCAAAAACTAGCGGTAGGTGTCTTGTACAATGTGTCAGAGTGTCATTTCGGTCAAATAATTGTTTTGAAGTATAATTAAGAAAAACGATGACTTGCAGTCCCTGAAATGGGTAGTAGGTTAGTTTCCATGCTCTTGCCAAAACTAGGGGAACTTCCAAATACCTTTGTAACATGAAGTTAAAAGTTATAAGCAAAGATTCACACCTGCACACATGCAAACGCACATACACACAAACACACACATCTATACTATATACATACACACACACACACATATATGTATGTATATATATATATATATATATATTATATAAATATATATTATATCTATATATATATATATATATATATATATATATAATATATATATATAATATATACAAATAATATGTATTCTCATAGTCTGTGTGCTGGGTATTAAATTTAAAATGAGAAATTCAAAATTTGATTCTTCTTAAAAATATGTCTTGTAAGAAAACAACTATGCTGACTCAAGGGGGCACACAAGCTATGAACAGAAAGTATAGGAACCTTAATAGAAAACATTAAAATTACTTTTCAAGGGATTGGATATAAACGCAATGTGTCCACTGATGAAGCACAATTTCTATAAGATTATCAGAATATATGATTCACAGGAGCACTGTCTGGCTATATGGCACTCGTGACACTAACACCATTATTCACAATAGCAAAGGAAAATGTGCCACCTAATTGCAAGAAAATTCACCAATCCTAAAGGATCACATAGGTGCATGAATTGTGAATCAATGCATATTGCTGTAAGTAAAGTAGAGCGTACTAATATCACTTATTTCACAAGAAATTCACATTTATTTTAATCTCACATGGGTCCATGACAAAGACGGGAATACTAAGAAATGGGAATATGAGGAAACAGTTGAAACAGGGAATGACTGCTAGGTACAGTAGGTGAATGGCCGACAGAACAACTCCCAATTTCAGTTGCCTTAGTCCGTGGACAAGACAGCCGTAGTCAGAGCCAGAGCGTCGACAGAAGGCCGTAGGTTGCTTGCTAGGCTTCAAAGAAATCGACAGGAAGACGCTTCTCATCAGGCAGTATCCTACAGGAACTTCTAGTTCTAGGACGCGCGCTTTGGTAGAGCTGTCAGGGCGGACGTCTAGAGAGTCCAGTCTGCAGGTAAAGCAGTTGTAGAGGAGGCTAGCCAGGTTCAGTGTCAAGACACAGGGTGGAAATAGCAGCAGGCTAAGTCGTCAGGCATGACATCGCTTCCAGACAGGATAGTACCGCAGTTAGTGGCTAGGGTGGAATGTCAATTTGTTGGCCAGGTCAGAGTAGTTGACTCTTTTTGGGATTTGACATGTGGCTGGTAGCTGGGTCTGACGAGAAGATGGAAAGCTATAAATCACATTTCATACGTCGTTTAAATGAAATTAAGAATGTTTTCCATCTTCAGTTTCAGTAATTCTTGAAGTTGGAGCATAAGGCTTTGTAGTGACAAGCGTATCCAAAAAAGAGCAAAGAATTTGAGAATTTTAGAGGGCATTGTGGCTATTACAATTTCGTATGCATTTGGTAAAAATGACCAGTAGATTCTACATGTATATTTCAACCTAAAAAGCAATAAAAATGATTGCCCACTTGACGACGATGGTGAAGATGGATCTATTCCAGCTCTAATGAATATATATCTGAAAACGACAGGATGTATGTGGTCAGGTGGGCAAGGTGACTTCGTCGTGATTATGGTATTGCGAGTTCGTTTCCTGTTACCAGACATCATGATATCTTCAAATTTCTTTGAAGTTTGAGCTCAAGGCTTTGTAGTGACATGCGTATCCAAAAACGATAAAATAATTTGAGAAGTTAAGAGGGTAATGTGGCTATTACAATTTCCTACATATCTGGTAAAAATGACCAGTAGATTCTACACATATAGTATTTCAGGCTAAAAAGCAATTAAAACGATTGCAAAAACATCATTTACAAAATTCCTTGTAAGGATTGCCCATCGTTTTACGTTGGTCAGTCAAGTAAAAATTTATGTGTACATATTAAGCAGCATATGTATTCAGTTAGAACAGCCCAGACTTCAAATGCACTGTTTATCCATCTGAGTGAAAAATCTCATTGTATTAATTGGGGTGATACCTCTGTAATTGCTAGATCTAATGATTATGTTTCAAGAAATTTACTGGAATCGGCAAATTATACAAATCACTAATAAAAACAACCTTTATCTTAGTCTGGGAATGTACCATTTGGACCCATATATTTGTAAGATGTTTATGAAGGGCCTTAAAATAAATGAACTACTAATAAATTAGTCCCACATGTATATAGTTATCATTTCTCTCTCTCTCTCTCTCTCTCTCTCTCTGGTTCGATATTCTTTCTCCCTCTTTCTCTTGCTCGATATATATATATATTTATATTTTCTTTCGTCTTTTCATTAATAATAATTTTTGGGGGGAAATTTGTGTAAATTTCATGATATTAAATTGTATATGCTTCATTGTTTTTTCAAAATGTACTGTTTTCTGGAAGAATAACTTGTTTACCGCATGTATCCTCCAAGGTGTGGCTACCCTCAGGCGTTTCCTCGTTTCTGTAGAGTGAAATCGACCTTATTGCTAATCTTGTAATGTCAGTTTGGATATTAAGCCTTCTTTTGACTATGTTTTCCTCTGTAAAATCAGTTTGCCTTAGTAAAGGGTCGGAACAAGGCCGAAAGTACTCGGCTATCTCGCTTTTTCATTTTTTCCTTCGTGGCAAAAACCTTTATTTATACATAGCATCACGTTTTATATACTTCGTGATCAAGTTATTCATGTATATAATAATATATATATATATATATATATATATATATATATATATATATATATATATATATATATAGGTGGGTGTGACTGGGTATATATATATATATATATATATATATAATATATATATATATTATATATATAATATATATAATAAATATATATATATATATGTATGTATGTATGTATGTATGTATGTTTATTACATGTGTAAACTTTTTTTTGCTGACTATTACCTGTTAAAATGCATATCGTGTGACTTGACATGAAGAGAGATATCGCCAATGGCATCTCAGAATATAGAAAAGGAAGATAGTGGGGAAACAAGATATATATCAGATATGGAATAGAAATGTACGTAAAAAGCAAAATGTAAAATATTACAACACTTATTATCCACACTTGACATTAGGATCTGAACGGTTCCTTAGTAAACGTATTCCCTACCAAGACACAATCCAAGGTGCAGACCCACTCCTTCAATAGAAGGAGACCAAGAATTCTCATTGAAAGAGACAAGTCAATGTCCTAAATACGTTGTCCGTATGTTCCAGCAGCTGCCCATAAAACGAATTGAAAATCTCCATCTTCATTCTTACGATTGCCATGGCTCTTTTTCATACATTTTGACTTTCTTAAGAGAAAGGGGACTTTTGGGTTTCCAGCATATGATGAAATTCATGACTTCTTCGACGCGAAGGAATTTATCGCGTCATTAAAGGCAGATTAGGAATCAATTCTCATTGTTCAGCTGGTAACGTCCTCTGACACTTTTCGAGGTTATGAGGACACTAAGTCAAGACACATCTGGAGTGGTAGACTTGCAAGCTGTGTGCAGGCGTGTGAGAGAGAGAAGGCGGAAATGACAAAGGGTTTTATGAATCTCATATACATTTCAAATGTCTCTAAACTTTCAGAAAATTTGTAATGATTTCATAAATTCGCCATAATGCATCAATAAAATGAGGGATGGTTGAGATAAAAAATGAGTAATGCATGATATTGAAATGTCATTTAGAGGATTACTATTTCTATACCCCAAGTGCCGGCATTGACAGTGGCGGACTAGCCTGAGGTCGGTGTTAAGATGTTTCTATTTATGTTTAGCTCAATTCCTGTAATATTATATAGCATCCACCTTGGCGTTATCTCAGTAGCGGGGTTCTTAGCATAATGACTGATGATGTCATTACGTTACTGTTTCTTTTCATGGTTGAAAATTTTAAAAAACAGGTAAGCTGTATTTGGAAATCAATTAAAGATCCTGTTAAGTATATTACGAAAAATACAGTTTCAACACAGACCCACCTAGATGGGAGGTGTGGGGTCAGTGCAGTGGGGGTAGAGTGCTCATGTCCGAAACAGTCATTTAATAATACTTGAAATAAAAAGGCTAATAAATTACGGTTTCATTTATAATCTTTCCCCTACAGTAGACCGGTGCCAATGAAGTCAACCTGGAAATGTTGGAAGTTAATATTTGACGTGTAATAGGAGACTCTTGGTGGAGACATAATACTCGAACCTGTTCATTTGCATTGTAAGATGACACTTGGTCATATGCAAATACCTCAGTACAGGCGAGTAAAAGGTGATTTTGGCCATTTGTGTATACTGCTGAATTCTTCGTCAGTCCAAATCATGGCGATGTATAAAACTCATACTATGGTGATGTCCACGAATAACCTTAGCGCATAGATCACCAACCGGAACGTATTGCCTTACTTTACGATAACTGCTTCCGTATCCATAGCTTATTCTCACCCGACGGACCTAGAGGGAAAACCCAAAGGAAACTATCATTTAGGATGATGTAATGTGGAACGCCATCCCATAAGCTCCTTCGGAAGAAAGTAATAACGAAGTGACTCCAGGAGATTGTAACTTTTGCCCGGACGACATTATCCCAATTTTCTACGGCGCGCAGTAAATGCCTCGGCCTTACATGTTTATAGCAGCCAGTTCCCGCACTCGGACGCTAACTTATTTCTTCCCGCCGCTCTCCACATGTACGCTTTCGCACTGATTTGCTCTTTTACAACATAATAACATTTATTTGCAAATGACGAAGGATAATATTGTGGCATATGAGTTACTTTACCAAACAACCTGCAACCTACCCATCTATGGTAGCTGCTTACAAAATTATATCGTTAGCCATTTTGCAGCATGTTTAGCACTGGCTATACGTCAGTTCAAACTGGAGATACAGCAATTCCAACATATCAATTGCTTGGAGAAGCATTCATTCACAAGTACAAAATTTCAAATAAATCTTAATTATGAGGGCAAGGGCTATACGATAATACGGTATGCAGTTTCAAGTTTCGGATTTTGCTAGAAAAATATTGTCTTTAGGCAAATGTGTACGTGTAATGATTTTAGAAATGAAATGTAATCATTAGATTAGCTGAAACTTATATTTATTTTTGCAAGCATACACTTCATAACAAATTATTGACCGCAAACATCTTCCATGTTCTTTTAGACCAATCAGAAGTAAGTTAATGATATATACTATTGAAATATTGCAAAATTAACGCAATTCTTAATGGGTCTGATTTTCATATTTAAATATGTACACGAGTTTGTTTGTATCTGTGTGGTTTTGAAGAAAAACGCCAGAGAAATTTTACTGTTACAAAAAAGGTGAAATTCTCGTATTCTGGTCTGTACGGACACATTCCTTTCATCTACAACTTTTAACATGCAACTGATCTTATCAGCTCTAACCAAGCCAGGACTGGCAAAAGAGAGAGAGAGAGAGAGAGAGAGAGAGAGAGAGAGAGAGAGAGAGAGAGAGCGAGAGATGGGAAGGGATGATACTAGCAGCAAAACTCATTGATTCACAATTTGATTTAAATTTTTTGTAGCTCTTGATGAAAGCATTGAGGATATGTCATTTTCTTCGCAAAAAATATTACGTAGCTGAACATAACAGTATTTCCTATGGGCTAAAATTTCCTTTAATTCTTTTTTCGTGTCACCACCATTTCCGGTAAGATACAACATTCGGACGAATTTATTATTACTAATACAGCTGGACCGAGGTCTCAATTTGTTAGTTATTGAGAAGCTGGTGGCGATGTGACAAGTTGATGGTCTTTCTCTGTTACTATATCGAGCACCAGATGAAAGATTTAGTCAACAAATCAGATCGCCTTTCTCCGACCTTTGATCGATGGATGTGAAATATGCTCGGTGTAATTCGGTTCCCTAGGTGACTTTTATGGCGTCATTGTAGACGGGAGGTTTATATGGTCTTTTTCCCGTCTGAGGGAGAGTGATATATATGGGCGATCTATTGCTCCCGAGGTCATTTTGTCCCTTTATGCGTTTTACGGCGTCTCTCAATAAAATCAGATAGTAGACTTCCAAGAAGTATCAGTGAAGTGTCAGACGAGATCATGTTAGGTCTGTGAAAATGCTGTGGATATGAAAAGCCAGGGAGAAAATATTCATTTCAAAAATTTATCTGTTTAGGGTAGATCAATATTCAGTTTTCCTTAGGATTTATGCAGTTCATAGGAGGAGATATGTGCTGATCTACATAGTATGATCAGTGTTCCAAGTATGAAGAGCGGTGTTTAGAAGTAGTGCATAAATGGAATTTATCACCGAAAGGGTTTTGAAATTCGCGATGTGGTATTTTTGAATATGGCTCTGAGCGTGATATCTGATGGATGTGATATGTCTATGAACTAGTAGCGCATCGATAAAATTCTCTCTGCTATTATTCCTTTTTTTTTATCTTCATTTGTTTGTGAATCAATTGCCGGCTTTATATCGATGATTTTTTTATATATATTTTTTGTTGTTGATTGTACAACTTCTCTCTTTTCGTCTCTTTATCTTTATGCGTTTATTTCAACATCTTTTAGACGTCTGCCATTGGGTGTCGTTCCCACTCAATCTTTTGTAACCTTTTCCTTGATCCACTGAACCTGATTGAGAGAAAATAATTGAAATTGGATCCCAAATTGAGTCGAGCTCTAATCTCTCTCTCTCTCTCTCTCTCTCTCTCTCTCTCTCTCTCTCTCTCTCTCTCATTCTTGTTATTAAGAATGAAATGAAATATCTCACTTTCATCAGGAGTTTGGGTGTTTTTGTTACTTCAACCTTGGCTCTGAAGGACTGAATTGATCCATCTTCTTTAGTATATATGTCATCGGCTCTCGTCTTATTCCGCCTAGTAACGAAAGAAGTATGATGGTTTTATTTCGCAATCATATCTGGGATGCTTTTCCTTCTTTTTCCCGACCCTGCTGAATTATACAATATCTCAATCGACTTCTCCTTTAGACCCAATTTCTTTCCAATAAATCTTGTCTTGACGGCCACAGTCATTTAACTATCAAGTACAAAGACCTTCCTATGCGTACAGATTTGGCACTTACTTCGTCGATGCCTTCACGTATCGGTAGGAGTCTTGAAATCTTTCAGGTAGCCATTTCTTAAATTTATGATGTGGAAGTTAGAAATGCTGAGTTTAATTGGACCTAACATTTATTTGTCCCTTCTGCAAATCCATTTGGAAATACTATGATGTTTTCACTTTCCCTTTAGTCTAATAATCTTCCATGGTTCAAGAAATGAATCCATCATCTATTCTTTCTTCCCTATTTCATAGTTCCAATAAGCTGTGCATTGAAATTAATGGTGTAAGGTACCAGCAGTTTGTGCTGTTAATACCTCATAGTCAAGTATAGCTGCACTACATTATTTTTAATGCAAAATACCTTTCATAAACATTTAATAGCATTAAAACTTATCCCCCATACAACACACTATATTTTTCATTCAAGGATATTTCTGCAGCCTATGTAATCTTCCTTTGAAGTAATATTTCGAAGGTAGGCAATGTATAAATAAGGGCGTTAATGACACACAATAAGATTCCCAGAGACCAAATGCTTCATGATATACAGCGTAGATGTTCAAAACAAAGAAAAACAATTGATTTCGAGCATTTCTCCACTCTTTCTATTTACCGAGCTGTGCAAACAGAAAACTCTAATTGGATGTGTTGTAACTCTTCATGTACGATACTAGTTATAACAGTTCAATAAAGCGTAATGTTTTACGAGGGGCAAGGTCTGACATATATAATACACATACCCTAGGTTTTATGTGAATAATGAATTTATAAAAAATGAAACTGCCGCTGTTCCTTCTTTTGTCATAAACTGATACTAATAATTTCTTTTAAAGGCTAAATTATTCTTTTTTTATCACAGCTCCAGCTATAATGATTGATAGTACCAGTTCTTCATATAGAGAGGAATGAAACGTACATTATCACTGAATAAGTGTTTCTTCACGTCGGTAATACACTGATATTTACTGCGAAGAATAGATTAACCTCATATATCGTGAAATTTTCACAATCAGTTTCACGATACAAGTCCTCAAAAAGTTACGATTTTCTCTTCGCTAATTCATATTTATTGCCGTGTAAATAATCTCGTCATAATTGATTATCATCTTAAAACCATATAAAAAATGGAGATTTTGCAGCCCTGAACTGAAAGCTTTGGCAAAGTCCGCAATCTAACAAATGAACGACTTAAAACTGTTATACAGCGTCACTTATTTTCAGCTTAATATGTTCTCATTTATATTTTAATATAAGGAGTGACTTTAAAAAAAGAAAAAAAAAATCAACAGTAATTCTCACATATCTGTTTACCATCTCCACTCTAGTTTTATTACCCAACTCATATTTTTGGCGACTTACCTCTTAACTAACCTATCCATCCCTCGCAGTACCCTCCTGTACTCACAAATACTCCTGCTGTAACCGTAACGCCTGTACCGAATTCTACATACACCTGATCTAACCATTCTAAATTCGTGTGTTTAACTGTAGCCCACAATTTATCTTAAAATATGGAAGATTATATTGAAAAATTGTATTCCAAAAGTTAATCAAGGCTGAAATTATAGTATTAATGAAATACTACTTAAAGCTTTGATCACATCGAGGTGAAGAATTTCACAAAATGTAAATAACATCGCATTAGGATTTCATCAAATACTCTTTTGATTTTAATTTTCCTGTTAAACTATCTCACAGATAGCCTACTCATAAATTCAAGTAGGAAGCCAGAAAGCCACGAAAGCATTACTTCCTTAACTCCATTAGAAAGAGAGAGAGAGAGAGAGAGAGAGAGAGAGAGAGAGAGAGAGAGTCACGTAATAGAGATCATAACAATCTTTGCATTTCCGTATGAATTAATGCTCTGTCGATGGCGTGGGGTTCGGCGTGGCTCTTGCACTGGCGCTAGATGGCCATGGTGGAGGCTCAGGTGCAGCGCCTCTCACGTTAATGATCTGAACAGCCTAAGTTCCAACGAAAAATAGACACAAATGATAAATGACAGAGATAAAGAGGGTCTATGAAAGATCTGAGAATTGATGTTACATTCAAGTAGATAAATGCGGCCGTCACGTAAATGAAGTGAGTTCAATTTGTTTCAGGTGTTTTTATGGTGATTTATGCTTATTTGCAGTAGGTTTTGGCGACACTTCAGGCATTTCGCGTAAATACTCTATGTATAGAACATTGCTCAGTACTTCACATTCATTTCTCGAAAAACTGGTTAACTTTAATTGTCAAATTGATATGAAAAGTGTTGATACTGTTTACAAGGTCATTTTCGTAATAGAAATTTCCCTTAATCTAATACATACGTACATACACACACACACGCATATATATATATATATATATATATATATATATATATATATATATATATATATATATATATATATATATATATATATTATATACACACACACACACACACATATATATATATATATATATTTATATATATATATATATATATATATATAATATATATATATATATATATATATAATATACATATATATATTGTGTGTATGCGTGCATACATTCAAGCGTACATATTTTATACGAAATACTTAACACTTTTAAAGTCACATTTTACCTCTTCTTCGAACTATTTGGTGAATTTTCATGTATTAGATTTAAGATACATTATTTTAGCTTTGTATTTGGCGACCATTTCTTATTTACATTTCTTAATGAGATTAAGAAAATATCTTTCGATCGTTTATGACTAGTATGTTAGTCGCCATACATCCTTTTATATTCTGTTTATATTCTGTGACGAATACTAAATAGTTTGTTCATTCCAGAATTGTCATTCAGGTCCCTGTCTGAATACTGTAATACATTTGAATTTTATTAGTGTCCTATAACAACATTAGAATTATTAATATTAATAACAAGATTCGCATTGTTTATAAATTCTTAGCTAAACATATGTATGAAATATCTTTTTATCAAAAAGTTCGTTTGAATTTTGGCCCTGGAATACACTTTCCAGTACAGGAGAAGAGAGCAGAAACAACTACAAGTTCTGTTTCTCTCCCTATATATATTTCTGTCCTTCTTCACACACACACACACACACACACACACACACACACACACACACACAATAAACATACACATTTACGCCCAGAGACATATGAGTATATCCGTATAATTATTATACTGCACAATGAATTGAGCAAAATCATCATTAATGTGATTCATTTAGTATAATAATAGAAGAAACTACCAAACAAAAATTGACAAAGCCAGGATTAAAGATACGAATGCGGAAGGATTTAGACTGGGAGTATGTGGAATTCGTTCGGTGTTTGGGGTCATGGTGATAGCTGGTGGTGTTTGTGTATATAGTAGGTAGTAAAACGAACTGACAACGCTAAAGAGGGAAACCGAGGATAAAGGAGAAGCAATAAGACTCGTAAATATTACTGATGTTTTCCCAGGATTGCCGACAAAAAAAATCTTTATCCTTTGTAGACAAGACAGTAAATACTAGGTTGGGGCTTTATTCAGGCTAAATACGGCTTGAACATATATGGGAACAAAAACATTATACATTCTTTTTTCGGGTTTCAAGTTTTATTGTGGAAATGGTACAATGTTATTACAGGAATTTAAAGAATAGAGAGCTTAGTGTGTAGTTGTAGCATTTGCATAGATCTAGTGTATGTGTTTATTCATGTATGTGTGCCTGTGAATGTGAATATGCTTGATGTCAGTTCTTGTTGATGTGGGTGTGTATATAAAGTGATACTTACGCTCATACATTTAGAGGGAAATTCTCAAGAATATAAAGGGTCTAGAAAACTGCTAATATTAAAAGGATAGTAACGCTAGCTTTATCGTGCCAACGAAAACACTGCGGAGGGTAGAGGTAGGGTCTAACCCATATTTATACTTCATAGTAATTGGTTTCTGGTTGACAAAGCTAATAGTGGATTAGAAAAGCCACCAAGTAAGGGCTAAATCAGAGTTGAGGAGACAGCCTTTGATTCTCATCTACGTTATCTGGAGATTAGGCTTCGTTACTTCATTTTTTCTAATAGTGTATTTAATGCTGGCAGGACAATCTTCCCTGGGATATTACATGATGAAATTGTTTGGTCTTTAAACACCGTTCCTACAATCACTTAGTTCAGGCAGCTTTGTAAGTTTTTCAATTTTATTGATTAATTTGTGAAGTGGTGATACCATGTTGCGATCTAGGATGAATTTTCCAATATTCCACGCCGATATACATGTGATATCTTACCCTCCTTCTGATGGAAGTCCTGGCCAGTTTGATAAAGTTGTATTGTAGAGCTGTTCAGCAGCTTAAATGATAAACCGCTCTGGTTTATTTCTTGATTTTAGATGGGGACCTCATTATCATGCACCATGATAAATGCTGTCTCAGTTAATTGATAACAGATGACGTGGTTCATTGTTGGACTATCATATGCCTTCACCTTTTTCCCCAATACAATCTTTGCTCCATTCTTGATAAACAATATATGAAAAATGACTGTACAGAAGGAGAAGGCGATCGCGCCCTTGATACGATCACAACTTTACAACTTACATTCATCACTTATTCATCGATCGTGAACTTCGTATACTGTTATTCGAGGGATTAGTCCCTGACGTCTGCGATGGCTTCGAGGAAGTAGAGATGCATATTCAAGCCATTTTCCTGTTCTAAAACGTAAGGCATATTGTTTTTATTGAGCCTTTCAGTGACACTATCGAGCTTGTTCTGGCTAGCAACTCGAGCCATATTTTGAGATAGCTGTTTGGAAATATACAATCGTGAGCTTTGTTTTCGATATTCATCAGTCTTGCTATGAATATATCCTTGGGAAGAGAGCTAAAACTGCGAATGAAAAATATAATCTTAAACTAAAACGTTCATAAATGAAATTCTTTCCCATCACGGAGATGATTGACCAAGTTGGAATATTTTATTTTTATTGAGAGCAACAGTGTTAAATTGAATCAGTTTTATATCTAGTGAGATATCATTGCATATCATTACTGAGTCGCATTAAAGCTTATTAATTATCATACCACCTGTAATTAGTTTAGATTCTAAAAAAATAGATAATGGAAAGGGTGATGATGGATATGAGATATCTCTATCCGTTTCTCTATATTTTTACCTTATACAAGCACTAATAACCCTCAGTTATATCGTTCTGTCATATACATACATACATACATACATACATACATACATACATACACACACACAAACACACACACACACACACATATATATATATATATTATATATTATATATATATATATATATATATTATTATATATATATATATATATATATATCGCTGACGCCGCATTTGTAAATCAATCATTATCTCGAGGAAAAATGAAAGAAAGGGTGTAGCTCCTAACTTGTTTCGGCTTTATTTCTTACCAATGGCCGATGGACTGATACATGATGGTAAAATTCCCAATATATATGCTATGGGACAGTACAAACAAACATACAGAACGTTGGAAACTAAAAATCCACACCTAACAGGGCCCAGGTACCGGAGCCACACAACCATTCATGTTTGGGTCAGGTAATTTTTTTTTACAAATTTGACTATCCTTTTAAAATTAATGGATTAAGTGGCTGCACGCCTCGACTGATATTCAAATTCTTACTAAAGCTCTTTTATAAAACAAGACTCGATGATGTTTCTCTCCAGATAATGTTCTCTAATAATCCACTGGAAAGAAACGTCGCTGAGACTAATTAAAAAAAAATTAGTAAGAATATGAATATCCTGCCCCTGGCACCTGTCAAGTGTGGATTTTTAGTTTCCAACGGTTTGTATGTACTGTTCCCTAGCATATATGCTGCGAATTTCTATCAAATGTATCAGTTCTTCGGCCATGGCTTAGGAATAAAGCTGAAACCATTCACGGACTTTACTGTAGATGAATGTTCACTTATTTTTGAATAATAATAATAATAATAATAATAATAATAATAATAATAATAATAATAATAATAATAATAATAATGATAATCAGCACTGTATTTCAAGACATGCTGGACGCTGAAGAAAGACCCCTGACAATCCCAAACAAGAACATGGACGTATATAAAGAAAGTGGCAAGCAAACAAAGAAAACGCGAGTATCATTATCTCCGTTCCCCGATGCTAATGATCATCTTGGCACGACAATCGCATTAGATCCAGACGTTTTGCCTGATTAAAAGCAAACCTCGAGGACACAATACTCACATTTTTCGCGAAATGAAAGCGAAATCCCCCATTAGGATGAGAGAAAAATATTAAGAGATTGAAACTCTAATTAGGTAAAGGAAGCTCTTCAGAATTAATCATTTAATTATTCAATTAACTATTTACACAGATGCTACTCAAAACTCTCCAGCCTCTAAATATTCGAGTCAATAAAAGATACAGTGATTCGCGAACCGTGCTTCTTTTGTTTAGTTCCACTTAATTAAGTATCATACACACTTCTATTTCTCCTCTGCTTTCTAAACGTATCTGGGTCGTTGCTGATACAGTTGTTATATACTAGGATATTGATTATTCAAGTATATATAGACATATACATATATTGTATATATATATATATAGATATATATATATATATATATATATATATGTATGTATGTATGTATGTATGTATGTATCTATATATATTTATATATATATATATATATATATATAATATATATATATTATATATATATATGATGATAGAGAGAGAGAGAGAGAGAGAGAGAGAGAGAGAGAGAGAGAGAGAGAGAGAGATAAATTTTTTACTTAAGTTATAACTTTTTGTAGTTTTTAATATCAATTTCTTCAATAAGAGTGTACTAAATGACCAAACGATAATCTTAGGGAAGGTGAATGTTTGGATTTCGTGGATTTTATTCTTGGTAATTGGCTCTCAACCTGCCAAAGAAGGAATATATTCGAAGGTTGTCGGCTAATGTGAAAGCAGGAATGCTGCCCAAACTGGATGCAGACGCAAATACGATGTGAAGACTGTTAAAGTTCCAGTAAAGGGAAATATTATTCATCGTGGCGATAATTTCGTGTTGTGTACAAAGCTTCCAAATGTCAAATAATGTCTAAGAAAGAAATTATTTTTTAAGACACCTCTCCACTTCTTCGAGTGATATTTCTTTGGAGTAGCAGAGCTCTTAATCGTGTCGAGACGTCCTTTGGAAAACTGCAACTAATAGATATTGTTGTTTACTTCTAGTGAAACCTATCTTTGATATTTCATTACTCTGAATCATAACTGCCTTCATGTTAGGGACTAGACATAGAATTTAAATAAAGTGACATTTAATCAGTGTACTGTTAAAAGGAATACCTCATAATTTATTGCAAATCTACTCAGTCCTTGCCGAGAGACTCCAGTAGGCAAAATAATGGTATAAGTATGTTTAAACAGAAGCATTACATCCAGACGTTTTTATGATTAAAATCAACCCTCGACAACCGAGTACTCAAATTTTTCAGTAATTCAAATAAAAAACCACATTTCAGACAGTAATTAAGTAAATGAAACTTATCAGAACTTTTCGCTCTGTTACTCAATTAACTATTTAAACAGATGTTACTCGCTACTAAAAAACCTCAGACTGTTATTAAATAAATTAAAATAGAAAGCAATGTTTCACGAATCACATTTATATTATAAACTCTTATGCTAATTGCCTTTAATCCAAGCTTTTCTGTCGTCATCGAAATTATTGTATTATTGAATAATGAATTTTATATTCAACAGCTTTTTAGCCTTTGCAATTCGAGTTAAAAAATTTCCCATTAAAAAATAAATTATTTTAAAACATTTGGACAAAAGGAAGAAAGAGAAATTGATGAAACAAAAAGGTTTTTTGGCCATCTCGATGAATTAAAGATTAATTAAGAAAAAGCTTAATAGATAAAACAAAACGAACATACAATCAAAGCACACTGCAGAACAAACCGCAAGAGGAAGGCTGGAAACGTTTCAACAAAAGACACTTGAGTTATTCGCCCACACAGCAATAGATACCAGATGCGCGGCTTAGGGGGATTTTGTTTACGCTGAAAGCGATCGACATTTATTTATTTACTTTTATTTTTTGTATTTTCTGTCGGAAATCCAAAGCGAGGCATAGACGTCACTTGCTACCATCTGTACATTCAAGGTTCACTTTGGGTTCATATTTCAAAATATACACATACATTCATAAAGACATATTATAATCTATTCATCTGGCCACAGAGTGTAAAATCGTGTATGGTTACAAGCTTTCATTTCTTCGTATAAATCGACATTGGTGATAAGAAAAGGAAATTAATTTTTTTTTTTTGCAAATGTCATTTACCTCAAGTATTTGCAGTAAATAGCATATCGAGAACGCTTTGTAAAGTCTCATTGTACAGCCTCTCTGTACTTTTCAAATAATGAAAAAAAAAGACTTCTGCTGATTTCTGATAGACTTGGAGTGGGTTATTCAAGTTTATTTAAAAAGGCGTATGGGGGGAGTAAACATTGCAATTAATTGTTTACTTATGGGCCATAACATGTGAAAAGTTTGTCTAAGTTGACTGAAGACTTGTTTTAGAACCCTAAATAAGAGAATATTACGTGTAAGTACAAATTTTATTCATTTATCTCTCCAGTGAATATATCGGTGTATCATTAGAATGATGTAATCAGTTGAGACTAAAATGACATAAGTGAATCCAATGTAAATTATTTGAATAATTCTCTGAAGAACCTCAGTTAAACTTGAACACCATTGTTAAAGGTTAGTGCCGGAAAGGTTTGAGCAGCAGGACGGCTCTTCGAGTGCATAAAAACGAATATGAAATAAGAAAGAAAGCAAGCAATGAGGGTGCAGTTCTGCGTAATTAAGTCATTAACTTATTTGTTTGTTGTTTAAGGATTTTTAAAACCCCCGCCAGACCTTACAGACTGCAACGGAAATTTAATAAACCCCTGTGAGAACCTTTCAAGGGTTGGATGGCGTTATGAGAGACAATTTCTAATGACGGGTTACCGGGAGGGAGTCACTTATGAGAAGGGGCTGCTAATATTGGCTCATCATAAGATTATTTACAAAGTTTTTTCCAGATTAACTTAGTAAAATGAGAGGAGCCTTTATTAATATAATCCCGTCCTGTCTCTTTCTCTGTGTTATGAACTCAATCTTTTCGAAAGTTGGAATATTATCTTTTCGTGTAATTATTAACTGTGCTTTCAACTTAAGCTGGTACAGTTGCTTGCATTTTATAAACTTTAGAGTGCCTTATTAGTTATGTAATTGATTTTAGACAACATTCACCAGGGTGCCTGGGAAATTAAGATCCTGATTTTATTTTTCCAATTCCTTCTTTGTCTCGGTACAGAGAATTACTCCATAAAGTTAGAGATCATGGTGCAAAATATTAGGACAATTTCACATTGAACCACAAAATAGCAAACCACTTAAGCCTTATGAGACACCACTTGTAAAATTCTTTCCGCCTTGGTTGGAGTCATTATGAATGGAAGGGATGCAGGGCATCCATAACTAAAGCAAATACCTTCATAAGGAAATAAAGGGATAAAAATGAAGCGGGTCGTATCCTTTAACTACAAGTGAGCTCCATTGTAAGTGATCAGGTGCAGCAATAGCATATGGAGTCATCGACGCTGATTCCTCTATATCTAGTTCTCAGCGTTAATGAGATTCCCAGAGACACATCCTTCAATGTTAATTACCTATACGAAAGGACGAAACTTGAACCTCGGCTCTTGTCTGTTGTCCGTTGACCCCGTAATTATCTTCTTTTCTTAAAGCCGCTTTGCCTAAGTTCATCAGGAAGTTGATATTATCGGGAACGCATGTCTTGCAAGCATTCGATGCACCTGTGTTTCCGTTTCATTATGAAGTTGACTGTGTCAAGAAGACGAATGTACCGGAACCAATCAAAGTTTCGTTTTTCCTTCCATGGCTTAGTATGTATTTTTTATGCTCATCAAATGTTCATTAATGATTATATGTATACATATAAATATATGTATAATATATATATATGTATATATTATATATATATATATATATATATATATACGTATA
>NC_087201.1:126574345-126621845 GCF_015104395.2 Macrobrachium nipponense
GGAGATATGCCATTAGGAGGTGCCTCGGGTCACCACTAAGCTGACGTTGGTTCTGTTAATTGTCTTAATCTGCTTCATCGTTACCTTAAGGAAGATATTGTCTATAGGGTCAGAGTCCCAGACTCCATGGGAAAGGTTGATGTTGAGTTAATCTTTCCGAGAAAAACACTTTCCTGTGAATCCATAGTATTTGACTTCTCACAATCCCTGCAGAGTATTTCATAAACTCCTATGTCTTTAGAAACTGGTTTCTGCTGAATGTTAATTAAGGATGTAGGGGTTTATGAAGTCCCCTGTAAGGATTCTCATAAGTCATACTATGGATTCATGGGAAAATCTCTCTTAGAAAGATTAACTCAACATAAACACTCAGTTAGATATGGACAACATGTTTAGGCAATTTTCCATCATATAAATAACATGAATTATACCATGGATTGGAACTCATCCCGAATTTTGTACAAGAACAGCTGTCGATACAATTGTCAGATGATAGAATCTTCACTGGTAAAACAACAAGATAATAGGAACAACCCTTCCAATGGAGCCTGGGACTCGGACCATACAGACAATATCTTCCTTAAGGCAACAATGAAGCATATAAAGACTAATGGTCCTTTTATATATATTACACATACACACAAATAAGTAATATATATGTATATGAATATATATATATAAATAAATAAATACATACGTATAAGTATATATCCACACACACATACATGCACACACAAATATATATATATATATATATATATATATATATTATATATATATATATATATATGTAGTATGTATAGTATGTATGTATGTATGTATATGTGTGTATATAAACAGAACAGTCGCGTGTTCTACAACTCTGTTACCTAACTTTTATTTTTTATACATTCCTGTTCTGGCTTTTGTAAGAAGGTGTCTGAACGCTAGGCAGGTCTGAAAACAATACGTGTAAAAGGTCGGATGATCCCTTAAGGGAAAGCAACCATTCAGGACGCTCGTGTTTCATTAAAATGCCGTAGAGGAAGCGAGGATAAAACCCCCTCAACTGTATTTCCCTAGCGTTTTTGTGCTAAAAAAAATCGTACCTCGAGAAAATGAAAGAAATTCGACGGCCCAAGGAGGATGCTTAATCAAGCTAGAAATGTCACGTTGACTATCGGAAGGAACGAAGCGTTAAAGGTCCTCTTGAAATAAATATCTTCTCCTGGTTAAAAGTCAAAGTAAAAATATTTAGGTAACGAAAGTTTTTCTTTATTAATCAGGATTTTGTTAAAAGAAAGTAAATTAAGAGAAATTTGTATGTTTTCTAATCAAATAGGTTTGACTTACATCTTGAGTTTCATACGATAAACAAAAACGCTTTAACAACTGTGGCCATGACATATATATATATGTATATATATATATATATATATATATATATATATATATATATATATATATATATACATATACATACATACATACATACATACATACATACATACATACTACATACCATACATACATATATTATATATAGATATAGATATATATATATATATATATATATATATATATATATAATATATATATATATATATATATATATAACTGATATAACTGGAAGGCGCGGTTGCATGGAAAACAAGGGCAACTGCCATTGTCATGTCCATATTGTAATGGGTGAATTGGAAATGGGTAGCTACCTGTGTGGACGCTTCAAAACGTTAGTAAACCAACTTCTTGGAATCTAGCTGATTCCAATGGACTCATTCAGTATGTTTTGCAGACGCCAACTATCTAATTATACTTACAAGGAATGAAAATATGTTTGACTTTAATTTCTGTCAGAATTTATATATGAAAAACACCTATGAAATGGATGGATTATAAATTTAGGCCAAAAGCCAAGTTCTGGTTCCTATGAGCTCATTCAGCGCTGAAAGGGGATTGAGAGTTAAAAGGTTTAAAAGGTGTGACAGGAGGAAAATCTCGTTGTGCCCTAAGAAAGAGAATATAAACGGAGGTACAGCAAAAGGAATGAGAGGGGTTGCCGCTAAGGGACGAGGAGAGTCTGCTAAGAACCTCGTTTTGCCTACAGTGCACCGTGTGAGGTGAACCAACGGGGAAAAATACTTATGAAATAATTATGTGAAAATAAAGAATGAATGGCAATGTAAAAAAAAATAAATTAAAGCATGGGTCAAGACAAGAACATTAGACTTTCAAAGCTTCAACATTTACAAAAGTAATTTGTCTCATTTTCTCTCTCTCTTTGATTCGGGGAGTTCAGCAGTTAAGGATTTTAGTATTTGCAATTCTCCTCTTTGGCACACACCTCCTGTGATCCCCAGACACACCTGTGGTGCCACCTGTCACTCCTCTTTCTCCTCCTCCTCCTGCACTGTCGCCAGTAGTCTCCGTTGCCCACTGGTCCCCCCCCCCCCCCCCCCACCACCTTAACCCGCATCCGTTGCCATTTCCCTCTTGCGTCATTGTCCGGATCTCTTTACCAGACTTTTTCTTAGTATTTATCCTCTCGAGAATGACTTTTATGGCGTCATGCAGTAACATTATCGGGATGTTACATAGGTCATCAGAAATGCAAGCCAACTAATGCGCATTACTTTGAAACAATAATTTGTTTCTTGTGCTAAAACAAACGTTCGAGCAGTTGTTTAGGAATTCCAGCGACAATAAAAGAAGTTGCACAGGTTAGCTAAATTCCAATCCAGTATAAAGTATTAATAGGCAGTGTGCATTAGGGTTCCAATACAAGTTTTCCGAAAAGTTTGTAAGCTTGTCGACATGGTATTACATAGGTGAGTCGATTTGACTAAAATGGCCACAGAAATGACTCCAACGAAAGGGTTCATCAGTGTCATAATTCATATTTATTTGGTTGAGGAAGGTAATGAAAATTAAGTAACAAATGTTTATAAAGCTCTGTCAGGTAAGGAAAATGTAATCTCCAAGATTTTCGATCTCCCCATGATGTTATCAAGAACAATTAGGAAGCTTTAAGAGGGCAATTATCTATGTTCCTAATATCTAGAAGCTCAAACTAACCTTATTTTTTTCATAACCGGTTCAGTAGAGTTAGGCATAGGCTTGGTAACAGACTAACAGGCATTAAATCGACTGAGCATTGTGAAGAGAGAGAGAGAGAGAGAGAGAGCAAATAACAACCCCAGGGCAACTGGCATTTTAATGGAGTCATCGTTAGAGAAGAATTTGCATTAAATTGGTGGGAACAGGAAAGATCGTAAAAACACAGATTAAAAGAAGTTCACCTTATGTGATCATTTCCTAGTAAATGTGCGCTCACTGAACTTTTGAATTAAAACATAGAATGCACACTATTTAATACGTATCAAGATTCCGTTGATTGAATTCTGCATTTACATCTTTTCAGATTGCCTGTCTTTGGTCATAGTATATGACTTAATATGCAACACAGCGGCCACTCATATATTTGTCAATTTTACAATTTTGTTAAAAAAATATACTGGATACCTTTAATTGAGATGGTGTCGAATATTTTCCAACACAGGAATGTGTTCTATTTTGAAAGACTATACTTGGGCCTAATTACAACAAAGCATCAGTGGCGCGTATGTTTGCTCTTCAGCTATAAGAAAGTATGTAACAATTATTCATTTTGTTTACGTACATTTAGGCATAAGATGGTTGAAAAAAAAATTATAAATAAAAATCTACATAGTCAGTGGAAATAGTTATTTATTTCTTCTCATGATTGTATACATGGATTTATCAGAGCTCCTTTAAGGAAAGGTTATCTTACAAAATGTTTAGGATTTCGGTTTTTTCAGGTATTAATATATCTTATTTATATCTCAGACACACAACACACACACACACACACACACACTATATATATATATATATATAGTATATATATATATATATATATATTATATATATATATATATATTATATATATATATATATAGTATATATATATAATATATATATATAATATATAATATATATATTTATATATATAGTAATATATATCGACTAGGTGTAGACAAACAAACAAAATTACAAATTTATATATAAAAGACCAGATAAACGGCAGTAAGGTGAAGGGAAATCAGGTATAACTATCCAAATCTTTGTGATAAAATAACATCACTTGGATCCTCAATGTTCTCTATATTTGATCTCCATCGTTTAAGTCAAAAGTTGCCCCGTATAGACAACCATTTCTACGTACTATCAAATATGTCACATAAATGTATCACAACGAAAACTTGAACCATAGATCATCATCGCTGACCAAGCTCAAATCGAAGCGACCTCAAGCGGTCTAAGGACAAACCCCAACTAAATGACAAATCATAGCTCAAGGACATAGTACCTCAGGGAAGCAAACTGATCCTCTACAATCTTTGATGCAGAAATAGAAGAAATCTTACGAAACAAGTAGGTGATTTTTAAAAAATAAAATGCGCATATTAAACAGTATAAAGATTCCATTAATCTAGTCTTGTAGATATTGATCTTATAGATTAGTGATAAGGTTCAGAAATTTTGAATACGTTATTAGGACCCCGACAGTTATCTAAAGTATTATAGTTTCTAGTTTAAGTGCAATGTACGATGAACTTATTTTCTTGAAATCAACGAGACAATTGAAAACCACATTCGTGTAATACTGAGCAGAGTTGCCCTACGTTGATTAAAGTGTATACGCATAATTAAATTTACTTTTGGAAGGGAACTGAGCAGCAAATAAGATGGAGTACGTGTGGTACGTATGTTTCAAATTCGTACATGATATTAAATATTTTATATGAATTTAATGCCTGCCTTTCGTCTCTGAAACTAAACAAAATTCACAAATAGAATTTTGATCAAAGGGACAATTCCCATTGATATTGAAAATTAATAAATTGCATTGAAGAATAGCTTGTATAGGAGCCAATTAACTACTTTAGAAATCTACGCAACTAGACAAGTCACAAATATAAAAAATGTATTTTTTAAAAAATTTATATTGTGTACTTTTACAGTGTTGCATATTAACAGTGAATATCTACATGGCAAAAAAACAAATACAAATATGAATTTATACACACGTTCATTATACACACACATATACATACATACATACATACATACATACATACATATATATATATATAATATATATATATATATATAAATATATATACGTACATATATATATTATATATATATATATATATATATATATATATATATATACATATTTATATGATTTCAGCGTAATGTTTATTTACTTGAATTTCTTATCTAAATAGAAATGGCAACTTACTGATTACCGGGTTGTAAAAAGATTTTAATTTAATGCGTTTTCAGAATCAGAAATACAACCACATAAGAATAGAATTTTAGCTATTTACGTCCATTTTGTGAATACGTCTACATTCTGTAATTTGGATTAGTGTGACGATATTTGTTTCTACTTATCTACCAAAATGGTGTTGGAGAGGGTTCTGAGTCCAAAGTACTCCTCTACTTCTGAACTATTGGGTTGTAGCTATTCTGTTTTATACGATTTTTCTGTTTATCTTTCTATTCCGTTCGTAGGTAGAAAATTGCAATCATACATAAAGCGTTTCAGATTTCGTGTCTCTCTTCAGTCGGCTGGAGTCGGTGGTAATTCTTCTCTGATAAGTGGCGACACCGTTATTTATTCCTGGGTCTTCTTAATCTTCGTCGTCAGATGGCTTCTATGTCTTTGTATTATAAATTCTATTTCGCCAACTATTCTGCTGAGCTGAAGAGCAGCTCCTTCTTTCTTGTGTCCTACAGTAGATTCACTTCAACGTGCATCTGATGTCTAGGCCAGTCCCTTACGACGCTCCTGATTGGCTGTTGATAAACCAATCACAGGGCTGGAAACTCTCAATCTCTCTCGAGATTTCACATAGGCAGGATGTATGTTCCACCTCTCCTGAGGGATACGTCTTTCAAAAGTATCCTACAGGAGAGGTGGAAAATACATCCTGCCTATGTGAACTCTCTCGAGAGACTGAGAGTTTCCAGGCCTATGATTGGCTTATCAACAGCCAATCAGGAGCGTCGTAAGGGACTGGCCTAGACATCAGATGCACTGCTGATGTGATCTACTACAGTAACAGCCGTCAGGTCACCACTGTCCACTTTTACAGTTTGAAAGTCAGAAAACGCGGACCGCACGTTTTCGTGTTTCTCTCCTTAAACACGAAGGTGTGGAATCCTGTTACTGCTTTCGTTTCCCTCGAGTTTTACTGTGTGTGTGTGTAGATTTATATTTATATATTTTTTGCCACGTAGATATTCAATTTTTTTATATGCAATTTTGTAAAAGTACGCACTATAAATTAAAATCAGTAAATTTTTTATATTTGTGACTTGTCTAGAAGCGTAAATTTTTAGTGTTAACTGCCCCCTTTACAAGCCATTATTTAACGGAATTTGCTGATAATCAATATCAGTGGGAATTGTCCCTTGGATGAAAATTTTGTTTAGTTTCAGAGGCCAAAGGAGGCATTAAAATCATAAAAAATATCTAATATCGTGTACATATTTGATATATCACTTTCTCCTGAGCCAATTAAATGCCTCTCATTTTCGTTGACCCTCATATTCGCTGTGTCTAATGACTCCTGAGTTTCTGAGTGTTCATATACTGTTGAGAAAATATGTTCCACTCTTTAGTATTGAATCTGTGGTAAAGCTTGGTTTTTTTTTTATTTATTTGCAGTCTAATCAAAGTATATAAAATTATAATGTTTTATGGATTGAGATCTCTTTAAACACCATGCTTATTGTAATATTTTGTTTTCATAAATATGGTTTTTGTGAAGTAAATACTAACTCACAATTGAAAGATTGTATTTAATATTTAAATGAAATCTTCTGCAACCTCAAATATTCGTCTTTTATAAAAAAAAATCATAAATAGCTCGTTTGTGTTTAATGGTTTCCTCACGACTGCTATATCAGTGCTGGGTAGATATGATATCGCCGTCTTTGCTGGCGAGGAATCCTCTGGCTTTAATACGTTTTTCTCTTCCCGAATTTTGAATTATTCTCCCATTGTTTGGTGCTGCCAATTGCATCAGCATCAGCCATTCTGATCAAGTGATGGCAACCTTCGTGCAATTGCAATTTTAGAACTCTCTAGAGGAGAGGATCTGTGGAGACGACCTCCACAAAAGACATAAACTCAAAACAAAGTTGCAAATTTGCTCAGCCTCACGACTGCACCTTGCATCAAACACTACAATTACGGGCAAAAACATAAATTTTCTAATCTCGATCTGACAAAAAAGTGACTTTGAGAACTGGTGCGAAATAAGAGTACCCGAGGGACGGGGACCCACTTCAGGCTCAAAAAGAGGCCCGGAGGCCACGTTGCGAAAGGGCTCCAAAATTAGCGCTGCACCTTGCAGAAGGTCCTAAAATAAACTTGGTTATCCACTAATGTCGTAACCACCTTTAATCAGGTGATGAGGGACCCTTTTATCCCTCGCGTGGTATCGAGATAAAGAGAGAAATATGTTCTCAGTTTACCAAATAACACAAAGAGGTCTTTTGTATTCAGGTCATACACGGCTAATGCGCTCTGTGTACACGCTCCATTCGTCTTTCCGACCAGTTGGTTCTTCGCCATTTAAATGGTGATTCCTTTCATTTGTCTGCATTCGATACAATTATGTCTGTCTTTCGAGGGAAATGGGGTCTTTCTTCTCCGGGTGTGTGAACACACATAAAGATACTTGTATTTTAATGATTAAAAGAATCAGGTAATGCATATTCAATACGCAAATGCGTTGAAGTTATGGACGCCGAATTAAGTGGTTCTAGATAATCTAATGAAATAAAAACCATCGAATACATGCATATCTAATACGCATGCGCTGGAAAAGCAGATCTGCGATGCAGGAATATACAAAAGCGATAAGACATTTGTCATCAAAAACTTTAGGAGACAAGCAGCGAAAAACCCAACCACAACCTTAATTATTTATAGTAATAATGGAAACGTCAAAGGTGATATCGGTGATAACCTAAAGGATAATGAAAGAAACTGCTCCTCTAAATAAATCTTTTTATACCTACGTTCCTGTGTGCGATTCTATGCTCTAGCAACGTTTTCGATAACGAAAAAAAAAAAAAAAAAAACTGCAACGAACATGACAGATAAATTCCCAAAACTCATCTCCCTCGAACACGAAAAAAAGGAATAGACAAAAAAAAGCTTGATTGAAAACACTTAGAGATTATGTTTGTATAAAGGCCCGTAGTTCAATTTGGGTAACGGCAAAAACATGGCCATTAGTGTGTTTCATTATAGGTTTTAAGAGACGTTTCATTAACATCATCGCAAAACATGTCTGAAACATGTCCGGCAGAAGCGGTGAAATGGAAGGGGATTTTGGAGAGAGAGAGAGAGAGAGAGAGAGAGAGAGAGAGAGAGAGAGAGAGAGTATCCCCCTAACCGTATGGTCGAATGGTCATTATACTTGAATGGATCGCTCGGTATGGAAATTACAATCAATTGGGGGAAGAGCGGAAGAAAAATGGGAAGGTATTCCTTTCTATATGATGACACTCTGTCGGTGCGTCCGTCTATTTTTATACACCATTTCTCTCTTTCTCTCTCACCCTGGCATTTCTCTTTTGATCTCTTTCTTTTGCAATTCTTTTTATTCTCCGCCAGATAAAAAAACACATCAAAGGGAATGTGAACACAAGCGTTTACACACATACCTGAGAATAAATATTTATTTGTATATTCTGCGCATGTCTCTGTGTTCGTTCTTTGGCATGAATATTTCACGCACGCACAGATACTTTATATATATAACGTAAGTGTGTGTAGGCTCATAAACAGGTATTCATGAACATCAAAACACGACAACTGCATGTATTCACAAGCATCAATGAAAAAAGGCCCGTAAGATAGTGAACTGTAGGTTACTGCTGCTATTGTGCAGACGGCTGGCTGCCATGTCCCTAGCATCAGTCCACATTTACAGCGCAGGTGTACTGATAACAGATTTGTGTGTGCACCCTGTTAGTGTTTATAGGTACATACCCCTAGTATTTATTTGTAGGTATGTGCAGTGCAGGTGTACTGATATCATATCAATGTACACTTTCTGCTCCTGTTAGTGTATATGGTTACATACACCTAGGATTCATTTATTTATTGAAACGTACAGCACAGAGGCACTAATTGCATCTCAGCGCATGCGTCCTGTTAGTATTTATAGATAAATGCACAACAGGTACAATAATAACATATCAACGCATACGGCCTTTTATTATTTGTAGGTGCATACTCCTAGCATCTGTCCATGTATAGACGCATAGCGTAGTTGCTCTAATTGTATTTTAGCGTATGCACCCTATTAGTGATTGTTCCTAGCATCAATATATTATAGATACGCACAGAGGAGGAGCAGTAATAGCATATCGGCGCATGCGCCGCATTATCACGGTACCGACGAACCCGAAACTCGGCGAAATTCAGCTCGTAAGACGAGCTTAGCTTGCTGATTAAAAAGGTACTAGTGGAAAATTTTGAGAAGCTGTCAAGGAGAAATAAATTATCGTACTACTAAATCGGCGAATGCGCCCTGACAACGTTTGTAGATACGCACAGCGCACATAGTCATAGGAAATTAAAGCATGTGACCTGTTAATGTCATTCACAGGCTGAGTTACCGCTTTGTTCCTAATCAAGATGCCGACAAAGCTGGTTCTCTCAGCGAAATTCAGTAAGATTTTATTGGGGGGGGTGGTCATATTGGCAGTAAAAAATGACAAGCAGAGTCTAATATATATATATATATATATATATATATATATATATATATATATATATATATATATATCTATAGTATAGTATATCTTCTTCCCAGCTTTATCCCTATTCGGGGTCGCCGTTTTTAATGAGTCTTATCCATCTACCTCTGTCTTGTGTCATTTCCTCCCGTACTCCCTTCTCCCTCATATCATCTGTAATGCGATCTCTCCACCTGATCCTAGGATCTTCCTCTCCTTCGTGTTCCATCCACCTCCACGCCCATCACTTCTCTTGCCATGTGTTGCTCTTCTCTTCTCATCAGGTGGCCATACCATCTGAACCTTGCCTCTTGCACTTTCTTTGATGCTTCAGTGACCTTTAATATGGTCATTTCTAACCCTGTCCCTTTTGGTTACTCGACTCATCCATCTAAGCATCCTCATCTCGGTTACGTCCAACTTTCTGCCCTCTGTTATATTTAGTGGTGCTGCTTCCAATCCATATGTCATTACTGGTCTGACCACTGCCTTGTGTACTCTGCCCTTTAATCTTATAGGGACTTTCCTATCACATATGACACAAGATACCTTCCTCCAGTTGTTCCAACCACACTGAATCCGGTTGTTAATTTCCTCTTCCATGTTCCCCTCATTGACAATCAATGAGCCAAGGTACTTGAATTTATGGACCCTTTTGATGTTTCCTCCGCCTAATTTGATTGTTGTTTGCTGGCCGCAATCCAGTTCGGTTGTCATGTAAAGTGTCTTTTTCTTGCTTATCCTTAAGCCTCTACTCACCAAGGCATATCTCCATATTTCAAGCTTCCCCTCCAGTTCTTCCCTGTTCTCGGCTACCAAGGCTGTCATCTGCATAGAGCAGACACCATGGTGGCTCCTCCCTGACATCCGCCGTCAGCACATCCAAGACGATGTTAAACAGAAGTGGGCTCAGAGCGGATCCCTGATGTATCCCGACTCCAACTTGGAAATTTTCTGTTCTTCCAACTGTAGATCTGACGCTGAACTTTACATTTCTATACGTCTCCCTGATCATTCTGACACACTTCTCCATCACTCCTCTCTCCCAGAGACATCTCCATATTTCCTGACGTGGTACTCTGTCATATGCCTTCTAAAGGTCTTATAAAGGACACATGCAAGACCTTTTGCTTCTCTCTGTACTTTTCATAATTTGTCTCAAAGCGAAAATACCATCCACAGTACTGAGCCCCTTCATAAATCATAGTTGCTGTCTACCAATGAACCAATGAAAACTTGTTGCCGTAATCTTTTATCCATAATTCTTTCAAATACCATTAGAGTATATACATATATGCTAACAAGGTGAGGATGGGTCTATTTCAGCTCTGATGAAATGCGTCTGGACTCGACAGTTAATTGTGTGAACAGGAATAGACCTCTTAGTCGGTAAGTGTTACGGTTAACCTCATTTTGACGTATCGGCTGCGTGGTCGAATCTTGCCTCGGCGTTAGTTTCTTTCTTTCTTTTTTTGGTGGGCTAAGGCTTTGCAGAGATAAGCGTATCCAATAACAAGTGGAAATCGAGAAGCTAAGAAGTGTTTGTGGTATACATATACTTTATTATTATGGTAAATAAATAACCAGTAGATGCTGTGTATATATATATATATATATATATATATATATATATATATATATATATATATATATATATGTATATGTATATGCATAAGCACACACATAAATATGTGTTTGCGCGCACCTGATACTAAAGTATTTTGTAACAGATATAGATGCTTGCTGGTACTACTACTTTGATTATTATTATTTGTATATACGTATATAAGAAGGAGTCTGTTTCAAGTTTTCACTTTCCAGTTTGATGCAGGTATTTTTGAAATATAAAATATTCAGCCATTTGCCTTTCTCAGAGAATGGTAATACATATCACAGTAAGTAATTTTCCAAGTACTTAATTTACTGATTTTTCAACTTGTACATATTTTTCACGAAAATCATGTACATCGTATTGGTTTGTACCCGGCATCCAACTCAGGACTCTAGCTTACGAGGCGCGGCGGGTATGTTTCGACCGCGAAACCCACAGTCTAAAAAATGTTTACAGTTATAATGAATGAAAATGTAGGAATTTAAATTGATGATTGTAAATTGTGGCCTTTTCCGTATCCTGCTCTTATAACTGTGGGATATATGAAACAACCAGAGCCAGTGGTTTACATTTGAGTAGAGTAGGATATTTACTTAAACCAGTAAAATTTTACTTCTTTGATAATAGAAAATTCATATGGTGTCTAAGAAGCAAACAATAGGCTAAACAACCTTGGTTGTATTTTCAGGTATGCATAGAAGTTACTTAGAATTACTCACATATCACTGAAGCTAGGTTCTATTGATGGCATCTCTTGATAAGTCACTGTGGCCCACAGATTTTCATCTGGATTCTCTAATGGATGCTCATATAACAAGTCTTGTTAGTAACTGTCAAGATACTTCACAGGCCCAACATACAATTTACATTATCTTCTGTTTCAGGTTTTAGCCAAAGGTCCTGTGAGCTTCCAAATAATTTCAAAAGTTGTGAATGTGGTTCGTTTTCTTAGGAAGGGCAAAGAGAAAATGAATAGAAGATGCAAAATGTGAATGACAGCTACACTTTCATAAGACCCTGGGTTGATTCCATTCCGTCAGGTGGGACACTAGCGACCTCCGTTGCATAATCTTGTGCTTTAGGTTGCATCTTTGGTATTCTAAGTAACATTGTGTTACGTACGATAGGTAGCTACATTTATCAACCTTAGTGTAGGAATCGATGGAGCTGTATTTTAGTCTTTGTAAGTATGCTCTAATTTGAATGGCACTGAACAATTCAAGGGTAATCCATATAAAGTGCTCATAAGTAATTATTGCGTTGTGATCTGAAAGGATAGCCCAGCTTAGTTCATGGAATGATACAAGAACTTCATTACGGATATTGTGATCGTTTTGTGTAGAGACCTGTCGTATCCTTTGATATCCTTGTGGATGAACATCATGGTTTTTGAAGTCATCAAGTTTTTGCTGGAGTAGTGGCGATTCTATGGAACAAAGGGCATGTCTGTGAGTGAGGGGTAGTACAGTTTATCGAGTACAGTTCTGTTACTATCTTTGCTGTTATCGATGGATTTCTAGCCAATCACTGCCGCAGATGGAAATGTAATACTGTGTAATAATATATACAGACGTCACCTTGTTTGTCTCAGTAGTCATGCTTTTACAAACAGTATTATCAGTGTCGACTATTAATTTGTTCACACACTCGAAGGCGAGAGAGAACTTACTGCTATAAGTGGACACTATCAGCAAGAAACCAAGATCAACTTACGTATAATAAGTACCAGTTAGTTATAAGTAGTGGGTCGCCAACGGGGAGGTAACTCCTTGAGCCATCTCTTCGAGAGAAAAAGTGGTTTGTGGTTATAATATATATATATATATATATATATATATATGATATATGTATATATATATATTATATATACATATATATATGTATATATATATATATATATATATATATATATATATATATATATATATATATATATATATATATATATAATAAATTCACTATGACTTGAGTTCCGATAATAATCTAATAAAAATGCAAGCATATCATTAGAGAAGGAAAGCGTAAAATTTTTAGATTATTGACAGACGAGTTATTTTTTATTAGAGATATATATATATATATATATATATATATATATATATATATATATGTGTGTGGTGTGTGTGTGTGTGTGTGTGTGTATATATATATATATATATATATATATATATATATATATATATTATATAATATATATATATATATACATATATATATATATATATATATATAATATATATATATATATATATATATATATATATATATATGCATGCATGTGTATATAAATTGATTATTTTTCATAGGCTAATAAAACAAATGGTGATAAACGACAAGCAAAATGAGAGATACATGCGGTATACGTTCGAGCCCATAACGTAGGTGTCATTGTGAGAATTCATGTACAGTCATACAGTATTAGTAGAGCCGTGTAAGATGATAGCTAAATTATCACGGTGTACCAGCAAATTTCGCCGCTGGCCATCACACTCATGAGTGTTTGATAGCCATGTTTTGTATCCCCATCACAATCGTGATAGAAAATGGCCGTAGCACCAGGTTTTATATTGCATGTTATTTACGCATGGAATTGCCTTTATCTCCGATCGCATCAGGAGTAAATTACACCGAATCGCAATATTCATTTGTATCTGTTTTTCCAATTTAAAGCCATCTCTCTCTCATCCAGCAGCTCTTCCATGACTGAAGCAACGGGGTCAAGGGACAATGTATAACCAATTGTGAAAATAAGAATAGTAAACTATTGACGTTATCTGCTCAGATGGGGTTTACATACAGAAATTATGAGCGCAAATAGACACTCGTTAAGCCTTTTTTGGTGGAGCTCCAAAGAAATCCTGCGTCATGGGGAGTTATGTACAAAAAATATATTAGGTCTGTCTATAAAAATTTTGCAAATGTAATGCTAACTGGCAAAATTAACTCTGGTTGATCATTACATTATCATTTTCTGAGAAAAGCATATTTTGAGGGGCACAGAATAATAATTTCAGAGTAATGTCATATGTCTTAACTTTAAGTTGGGAAGGAAAGAGTAACTTTCAGCCATTTTTATTCTGCTCCGACTTGCTCTAATCCTGAAGCCAACTTTAGCTCTTTGAGTTGATGTTATTATGTTACTAGAAAATGACAGGAAATATGTTTATTCTGATACTGTTTTAAGTCTCACTATTCTCTTCGGAAGAGGATGATTCAAGTAGCTAGAAGGATAGCAATTTCAAAGTGCAGATCTATGGATGCTGGTGACATGAGTACTATTGAAGTAGGATGCTTGGAAATGAAACAAATGTTTACCCTCCACTTTCCTAACCTATACAATTATAGCAAAATTTTCACGTACAAAGTGTAATTCCAATAATTGCTGAGAGTTACTCTTCCCTGTCAAACTTAAAGTTAAGACATACCCTTACATTATTCTGAAATTACTATCCTCTGCCCCTCAAAATGTGCTTTTTACAGAAACTGATAATCTAATGATAAAGCAGAGTTAATTTTACCACAGTTATGCATTCCATCTGCAAAACTTTTATAGACAGGCATAATATATTTTTTGTGCATAATAAACAAGTGCCAGCACAACTGTGATTTAATAAATTCTCATATAAGACTCCTTTTGAAAGAAGGCAAAATCAGTAGAAATATTATTTTCACAAAGTGCTTCTCAACATCGTATAGTGAGGTATATTCAACATGTTCTAGTTTTACAGATAATGAATATTTCCACGATAAAACAAGAACATTCAAAGAGCATTCGTCTACCAAGGCAAGCAACGTCCCTCTCATTGAATATAGAAACTTCATTTGAAGTTAGCCCAAGACCAGCGATTGTCCACGTAAGTAACTAGCCTCACTGAAATTCAATTCATTTTCTCTAATATCCAGACATCACGGGAACAGAAAGAACAAATTCTGCGTTGCTTACTATCTCTGAACTCCCTATACTTTATTTGTGAGATTTTTTCCATAACTGAATCTCCACTGATGACCAATAAATAATCCACTCTAGGGATGTTCTGTCAACACATTTTGAGATTGAAGACACCGCCACCTTCGAGTTTGAAGGTTTCATTATCGTACTAGAACAACTTGGCCACGTTTTCAGTAATATGTGGTAGAGATAGCGAACAGATATATACATATTTGACCATACATGAAATACAGATTTTTTTAAAAGCTCCAACTATATGCTAGATGGTTTCATGTGATGGTTTCCACGGTGACAAAATTATCAAACCCGTATCGATTTTCTGTAAAATTTATTCACAGAGATTGTTCAAATGCACACTCATATACATATATATGCACACACACACACACACACATGTATATATATATATATATATATATATATATATATATATATATATATATATATATATATATTTCTACGAGCGTCCCTTTGGACTCACATTTTATTCCTTTTCTTCAATCAAATTCGAAAACAGGAAGGTTTTCTTTGGTATGCCGTTGCTTAGTCCGGATCTGGGCCAAAGAACAATCTGCTGTCCCCCGGCTGCAGGAAGCTCTCGGCTTCCGTCTCGTTTTCTGGGCCTAGTCTTCTTGTGAGGCTAGGTTTTCTGCTCTCTGCTGTTGCTTAGTCCTGATCTGGGCCAAAGAACAACCTGCGGTCCCCCGGCTGCAGGAAGCTCTCGGCTTCCGTCTCGTTTTCTGGGCCTAGTCTTCTTGTGAGACTAGGTTTTCTTTGGTCTGCTGCTGTTCAATCCTGATCTGGGCCAAAGAACAACCTGCAGTCCCCCGGCTGCAAGAAGCTCTCAGCGTCTGTTTCGTCTTCTGGGCCTAGTCTTCTTGAGAGACTAGGTTTTCTTCAGTCTGCTGTTGCTTAGTCCTGATCTGGGCCAAAGAACAACCTGCAGTCCCCCGGCTGCTGGGAGCTCTCGGCATCTGTTTCATCTTCTGGGCTTAATCTTTTAGGTTTTCTTTGGTCTGCTGTTGCTTAGTCCTGATCTGGGCCAAAGAACAACCTGCAGTCCCCCAGCTGCAGGAAGCTCTTGGAGTCTGTTTCATCTTCTGGGCTTAGTCTTCTAGGTTTTCTTCGGTCTGCTGTTGCTTAGTCCTGATCTGGGCCGAAGAACTACCTGCTGTCCCCCGGCTGCAGGAAGCTCTCGGCATCTGTTTCATCTTCTGGGCTTAGTCTTCTAGGTTTTCTTTGGTCTGCTGTTGCTTAGTCCTAATCTGGGCCAAAGAACAACCTGCAGTCCCCCGGCTGCAGGAAGCTCTTGGCGTCTGTTTCATCTTCTGGGCTTAGTCTTCTAGGTTTTCTTCGGTCTGCTGTTGCTTAGTCCTGGTCTGGGACAAAGAATTACCTGCAATCCAACGACTGTAGGAAGCTCTCGGCGTCTGTTTCATCTTCTGGGCTTAGTTTTTAAGGTTTTCTTCGGTCTGCTGTTGCTTAGTCCTGATCTGGGCCAAAGAAAAACCTGCAGTTCCCAGTCTGCAGGAAGCTCTTGGCGTCTATCTCGTCTTCTGGGCCTAGTCTTCTAGAGAGACTAGGTGTTCTTCGGTCTGTTGTTGTTCAGTCCTGATCTTGGGCAAAGAACAACATGCAGTCCCCCGGCTGCAGGAAGCTCTCGTCGTCTGTCTACTAATCTGGACCTAGTCTTCTTGAGAGACTAGGTTTTCTTCGGTCTGCTGTTGTTCAGTCCTGATCTGGGCCAAAGAACAACCTGCAGTCCCCCGGCTGCAGGAAGCTCTCGGCATCTGTCTTATCTTCTGGGCCTAGTCTTCTTGAGAGACTAGGTTTTCTTCGGTCTGCTGTTGTTCAGTCTAGATCTGGGTCAAAGAGCAACCTGCAGTCCCCCAACTGCAGGAAGCTCTCAGCGTCTGTCTAGTCCTCTGGCCCGAGTCTTCTTGAGAGACCAGGTTTTCTTTGATCTGATGTTGGTTAGTCCTGATCTGGGCCAAAGAGCAACCTGCAGTCCCCCAACCGCACGAAGCTCTCGGCGTCTGTCTCATCTTCTGGGCCTAGTCTTCTTAAGAGCTTAGGTTTTCTTCAGTCTGCTGTTGTTCAGTCCTGATCTAGGGCAAAGAACAATCTGCAGTCCCTCAGCTGCAGGAAGCTCCCAGCGTCTGTATCATCTCCTGGGCGTAGTCTTCTTGAGAGACTAGGTTTTATTCGGTCTGCTATTGTTCAGTCCTGATCTGGGCCAAAGAACAACCTGCAGTACCCCGGCTGCAGGAAGCTCTCTGCGTCTTTCTAGTCTCCTGGGATTAGTTTTCTTAAGAGACTAGGTTTTCTTCGGTTTGCTGTTGCTTAGTCCTGATCTGGTCCACAAAACAACCTGCAGTCCTCCGGCTGCAGGAAGCTCTCGGCATCTGTCTCGTCTTCTGGGCCTAGGCTTCTTGAGAGCCTAGGTTATCTTCGGTCTGCTGTTGTTTAGTCCTGATCTACGGCAAAGAACAACCTGTAGTCCCCCGGCTGCAGGAAGCTCCCAGCGTCTGTCTCGTCTTCTGGGCCTAGGCTTCTTGAGAGCCTCGGTTATCTTTGGTCTGCTGTTGTTTTGTCCTGATCTACAGCAAAGAACAACCTGTAGTTCCCCGGCAGCAGGAAGTTCTCTGCGTCTTTCTAGTCTTCTGGGCCTAGTCTTCTTGAGAGACTAGGTTTTCTGCTCTCTGCTGTTGTTCAGTCCTGATTTGGGCCAAAGAACAACCTGCAGTCCCTCGGCTGCAGGAAGCTCTCGGCGTCTACCTCGTCTTCTGGGCCTAGTCTTCTTGAGAGACTAGGCTTTCTTCGTTCTACTGTTGCTTAGTCCTGATCTGGGCCAAAGAACAACCTGCAGTCCCCCGGCTGCAGGAAGCTCTCGGCTTCCGTCTCGTTTTCTGGGCCTAGTCTTCTTGTGAGACTAGGTTTTCTTTGGTCTGCTGCTGTTCAATCCTGATCTGGGCCAAAGAACAACCTGTAGTCCCCCGGCTGCAGGAAGCTCTCGGCGTCTGTCTCGTCTTCTGGGCCTAGTCTTCTTGAGAGACTAGGTTTTCTTTGGTCTGCTTTTGTTTAGTCCTGATCTGGGCCAAAGAACAACCTGCAGTCCCCCGGCTGCAGGAAGCTTTCGGCGTCTGTCTTGTCTTCTGGGCCTAGTCTTCTTGAGAGACTAGGCTTTCTTTGGTCTGCTGTTGTTTAGTCCTGATCTAGGCCAAGTAACATCCTGTAGTCCTCCTGTTGCAGTAAGTTCCCGGCGTCTGTCCCATCTTCTGGGATTAGTATTCTTGATGTCTTAGTTGTCATGTCCTCTGGGTCAGTGTATTATTTCTTCGGACCTCATCTCCTTCCAGTTTACTGCATCTGCAAAGAAAAAGAAAAGATTAGTTAGATAGGGTGAGAGAGAGACTTCAAGCATTCACACATTCATTCCCTTTCCTTCCTTACTCCTCTCTTCCACTCTTCCATTTATCCCAACTTTATTCATAAAAGCATTCAAACTCACAAGCACACCCATACGTGAGCGCGCTCACCCACATACACAAGCACTCAGTCTCTCTCTACCTATCTCCTTTTCCACTTGTCTTATGCTTACTTTTTAAAACTTCCTCTTGGGAGTTAGCGAAGACTGTGAGCGGATCCAGAAGATTCCTTTCTTTTTCCGAAAGGGAAAAATGGACTGGCAAGATTGCAAAACCTTTTGGTCCATCACAGAAAAGAGGTCCTCGTTGCATTGTACTTATCCAGGAAGGGAAATGAAAAATTTGCAGATCGAGAGAAAAGGTGTAAATCCGAGGAAGGCACTCCAAAAAAAGACAAAAGTTTTGGATTTTAGAATTGAAACGACAGTTGCTTTTCGGCCGTGATTTTTGGATGGATTTCAGTTTTCGACATTGTCTCTCTCTTGAGGCTTTCCTTTACATAGTTTCCATGGAAACAACTAGTTATACAATATTGTTGTTAGGAAAAAATTAAATTTGTGGGTAAAAAAAAGGCAGCCTAATGAAATAGCAAGCGATTCATCAAAATGGGCACATTTGGACAATTCACTGTAAGAACCAACTCTTTACATTTAAATATAACAAAACGGCACCAGAATGGGAACACCTGTTGTCCTTTTTGTCATAATATAGAAGAAGACATATTTCATTTCCTTTTATATTGTTGTACTTACAGAGAAGAATGCGTTAAGCAATTGGACTTCAGCAACTTTATGAAGAGAATGAAAGTTATATAGTTGGAAAATTTATATTTACATTACAAATCATAATGAAATAAGAAAAGAAACTTTTTACATGATGTGGAAAAAAAGATAAAAAAGAATGAGAGCTCAAAATTTTAAAATAACTCAAGATTAAGAGGCGCCGTTGTAAAGGCATTGCCTCGACCCATAACCAACCAACCAGTCTATATTGCAGGGTGCCAAAAATGACCCAAGCTTTACTAATCGGGCCTTTTAACCCCCTGCAATATGGCCGGAGTGCAACCAATCGTCCAAATGTTTCCTTGCATTGTGTTCTATTGCTTGATACTAGGCTGCATTTTCTCTGTTTTCAGGGAAAGTTCGTTTGGCGCCCAAAAACACCCAAGGCTTATATAGCCTTACTATTCATGGACACCCTGTAATATGGCCGGATAGCAATCAGTTGTCCACATGTGGCCATTTTCCATGAATAGTAATCAATTGCATTTTCCTCACTTGAAACGAAAAGTCCGTTTGACCTCAAGAAACACACAAGGGTATTATAAACCCTACTTTTCGGGCCTTTTTTGGCTCCCTGCAATATGGCCGGATTGCAATAAATTATCCAAGTGTGGCCGTTTTTCATGCAGTGATCAATTTAGAAATATACAGCAAAATACCAAATAAGGATTATTAAGGTAAGAAAATGTAATTTACAAAAAACTCCTGTTTTTTTACAGGGAGCTTTTGTGATGACCCTTAATATACTGCAAAATTTTTGCAATGCAAACGAGATTTGGCACTGCTGAATAAAACTGCCGGCAATAAACGCTTCTGTTTTACACTCAGATGACTCCTTTTTTTATAACAGTAATTTGCAGCATATTTAACAAAATTGGAATGACTATAATCTGGGTTTTTGTAACTCCTTTTAAAACTTTAACAAAATCATAACTTGCAAAATTTTCGTCGTAGATATCTCCAGACGTCTTTATTACGTTGAAAATTACAGGTATTAAAAAAAACACATAATTCGGGATTTTCCTTTTTTTTTTTTCAAACAGCAACTCATAAACTAAGAAGAACCACCCATGTACTGTTGGCTGAGGCAAGAAATATATAACCTGCGGTTTCACTGGTCAATGAAAATGATCCAAACTCTAGTTTTGGTTGGTTGTCTCTTGGTTGTTACCATGGAAAACACTGTTTATAAACTGCACTGGAATTACTTCAAGAAAAATACTTCTTTATTTTCAAAATAGGACAATAAGTAAATTTCTTTTGTAAGTACATAAAGTATATAAAAACAATTAATTTATTTTTATTTCTAATATTAGTAGGTTCAAATAACTTTGGTAATTACTTCCATTAAAACATTTTTTCATTGGGATCCATTATAGTGAATCTGATGAGGATTTTAGTCCCTCACTCAAGATTTTTTCATGAAATTTCAACTTCTTGTAAAAATTCTCATTGTAAAAGTGTATCTCTGTTTAGAAATATAGACCAGAACGCCAAATGGGGAATAAAATTATTAACAATACTAAAATGTACTTTACAAAACAGCTCCGTTTTTTTTTATTCGGAGGTTGTGTGAGGACCCTTCATATATTGCAAACTTTTTGCAATGCAAACGAGATTTGGCACCGCTGAATAAAACTGCAATAAACGCTTCTCAATTTTTTTTTTTTGTAGTCAGATGACACTTTTTTTTCATATGAAAGATTCAAAATTGAATTACCCAAAGAAAGTCCGATATGGTTTGGTTTCTGTCAATCATTTGGACTCCAGAGACCTATTGAAAGTAATCTGCAGCATAATTAACAAAATCAAAGAATCTTAACTCATACAATTTTCGTTATAGGTATTTTTCAATTTTCAAATTTCGGGATTTTCATTTTTTTCCAAATAGCAATCCATAAAAAGACAGGAACCCGAACCCAAGACACCCTTATTTAAGACGGTATACATAAACTGCATTTCGATTGGCCTATGAACATTACCTCTAATCTAAGTCTGACTGATTTTCCCGTAGTTGTTACCATGGCAACCACTACTTACAAACAGCACTAGAATTAGTTCAGTAAATACTAATAATACTAAAATAGAACAATAAAATAATGTCTCTTACAATCATAAAAAACATTCCTATAAATTTATTATGCTGTTAATATTAAACATTAACAAATCTCTTGCGATTACCACCATTACTTTTCTTCAGAAACCCATTTCCAGTTGATTTAACAATACTGCTAAAACTTCGTCTGCACTGCATATACATTACTTCAGGTTCTGGAAACAATGGCATTTCTCTTGTAGAAAGACATATTTTCCTTTTATGAACTTGCATTTGTACAAAGTCACTTTATTCTGTAAAGAATGCCACTGTTGCCTTTATTTCACGTTAGGTTTATGTTAAAGACGCCAAATGTCACGATCTTGTAACTTGCTTCCGAATTATTTACGTAATTTATCCATCTGCATATTACATTAAAATAATCGAAATTCCTTGAATTTATAATGACATTAGGACACTGACAATATAGTCTACATAAATGGAAAGGAATTAACGTAAGTTGAAGAAATCATTTACTCATGGTATCCACAAAATCTGTCGATCTTTTAATATAAAAATTACACTGACTCATATTAAGGGTTTATTTATGCGTATAAGGAATTTTATTGTTTTTTCTTAAAAGAATGAAATGGTATTATCTTTCAGTGCTGTGTAAACATTAAGTTATCATGGTAACACCTATGAGACACAATCAGAATTCCTGTTACATTCGTTTTCAGCAGCCAATCAAAATGCGGAATATTTTCTCGCCTATACTTGACGGCACTTCCAGAGTTGCTCTTACTTACCCGTTGCTGTTTCAAAAAAAGTATAACTCGAAACTGGTTTTGGTCTTTCTTTTCATATATACATGTTATTTGGTTTTTTTCCCCAATGCCGACGGTTTTCTCATATTCTACATTAAAACCCATTACTATACTTATATATGATTTAAAGTAGACCTCAATATTTTTTTACCATTAATCAATAGATCTTCCCGTATAAATGTTATATTTCCACTTTATCAATAAAATCTCTTGTGAATCAATTTGCTCCGTTATGGTAAGTGTGAAGACCCTCTATTTTCTGCAAACGTCTGTAGCGCAAACGAGTAACGTCATTTAGTTTTATATTTTCCCCTGAGATGCCAGTTTTTCCTTTTTTATATCAGAAGAAATGTCTAAACTCGGCTGAAGTTGTGGTATGTTGCAAAATCATTGTATGGAATCGGAATCTTAATAACGTTGGAATTAATTGTTAACAAGTTCCAAATATCACAATGATCGACATTGAATCGGTGTTCATAATTCAAGAATATTACAGGTCGATGAAAAGAGATTTTATTCTGCAAGTTTTATTTTTACAATGAGAAATGTTTATTTCACCGCTTTGTGTAAACATTGGTTTGGCGAAGAGAGATCTAATTCGAATTTGAGTAATACTAATCGAAACTAAATATTTCCAGCCTAAACTGAACGTATTTCGAGAATGACTTAAGCGTTGGTGTTTAGAAATCTAACTCAATTTTATTTGTATATATTTAAACTAGATCATCATTATTAATAAATAAATAACATACAGCGTTATAAAGAAAATTAAGAAGCTTGGATTACCATTTTTGTTTTTATAACGCGAGTAATTTAAAGGTTTCAGACTATATAAAATTAAATATGGCATTCGTGCCGAGAAAGTTTTATGTTGTTATATTGATAATGAAATGGGTTTTTTCACATTCAAATTTTTCCCAGATGATGTGAATTGCGAAAGTAAAGACCAAACATTTTTCTGTTAATATATTCAAAATTTCAATGCTATGGTTAGCATTAAGTGCTGCCAAATTTTTCTTCTCATTCTTGTTGTTTACTAATATTTACCTGCTGGTGCTTGTGATACATTTTACAGTTTATCCTCACGCGTAGAATATAAATGTACGATTAAAATTTATCCGCGTGATAAACAACGGCTCTAGCGTGATGCAAAAACTTTTCCTCAAAAATGTAGCAAAAGCTAGAATGTTCAGATTGCCCATAACAAAGCCCAGATTTTCAATACTAAAACAAACATAAGGAGAAAAATCTCATTGTGTTCGTGTGGATAAAATGAGATTTTCCTCCCTGTGCGTGTTTAAATATTGAAAATCTGGGCTTTGTTATAGGTTATCCGAACATTCTAGCTTTTGTTACATTTTCGCTTTATAATTTCCCCCACGTCAGTCCTTTTTCCCCCCTAGCATCTGTCCAGTGTGGTTGGATGATGATGATTTTGGTTCAAGAACCAAAATGAAGAGGGCGAAGAGTCAAGCACTACTCACTGCTGATGGAACTTATGTATACAAATCCAAACGGTGCTTATGTGATGTTAAATGGTCTCTCAAGTTAAAAAGAAATTGCCTAGTCTTCTTCATGTATCAGAGTCCAGATAGAGCATTTTACTCATGTAGCATTCATTTTCTCCTTTGCTCATCTGTTTTATTGAACAAGTTTACCTGAACTTACCTGGCTTAGATGTAAGAATCCTCTCAGATCTCTTCCGAACGATTTGTTTCGAATGTAAGTCCACGGATTGTCACTGGTGACTTCTTGAGGAAAACTTGTGTAATCTCCATGATACTTCTTCGCCTGGGCGACTTATCTTGCCACTTCTCTAGACGTCTGTTCCATCGTAGCGCAGCCCCTCAGACAACCAAATCGTTACAAACGACACTTCGGAAAAGATCCAGGTAAACGCAACAATCATAAATGGTTTATTTTCCAACTCCTTTCAGCTGGATTAAGGTTATTTTACAAAGTTTCTTTATTTCTTCCCTGCTCTGACGTTTTCATGGATTTCTGCTAATTAAGAAAACTCAAAATAAATAGAAATATACGCTTGGTAAAGAAAAGTTAGCATTTTCTTGTATTAAAACTCGACATACACACAAGTACACTGATATATATATATATATATATATATATATATATATATATATATATATATATAGTATATATATATATCTTAGGACAAGGCCATATTTATTAACCAAAACTCTTTGCACACACAACACGGTGCATCATCAGTGTGTGAAAAAATTAAAAAACAATTATATTATATTCATACATAAAGGAATTCACAAAAGATATAAAAAATTAAAGATTAGAATTGTCATTGAAAATCTGTAAAATAAACTAGAGAGAGTACTAAAACACCAACCATCCAAGGATGAGAGAAGAAGAGGGAATGACAAAAACTGAGGTCCCATTCAAAATGAAAACTATGCCAGATACAAAGTTGAGGCAACCAGAATTTCCCAATATTAAAAATCATGCTGCAGTATGTAAAATGGAAGTCTTGAAACAGCACTTCTCCATAATTGGCCATACGAAGGACCCAGATCACTTAACCACCTTAGAGTCATTACTCAAAAAAAGGCTAGTTCCTTCACTAAACAATAACACCTCGGCTTCAACTTTGTATTTGGCATAGTTTTCGTGTTGACTGGGACCTGTTTTTGCCATTCCCTCTTCTTCTCTTACCTTAGATGGTTGGTGTTTCACTACTATCTCTCTCTTCTTTATATTACTGTTTTTTTTAATAATAACGCTATCTTAGTTTTTTTAATGTCAATTTTAATCTTTAATTTATTATATCTTTTGTGAATTCCTTTTATGTATTAATATAATGCAATTGTTTTTTTTTTCACAGACTGATGACACAACGTGTTGTGTGTGCGAAACTTTTTTAATAATAAATTATGGCCTTGCACTATGATTTATCATGGAACCTCCTGAATTACTTGCTATACTACCGTCTGGAAATCGTAAAAGAAATAACCAACACACAATTACGTGTGAAACAGAAATAAATTCCCAACTCACATCAGGATCGAACCCCAGTCTTTCAATTGAAAGACGAGACCACTGCCAACCAGGGTCTGATCCTGATGTGAGTCAGAGATTTATATATATATATATATATATATAGTATATATATATATATATATTATTATAATATATATATATATATATCTATATATATATATATGTTACAAACCTCTGGGGTTCTAGTACAGGTTCTTAGGTACTTTATTTTGCTAGGATCGTAGACAGTATATGCAACCCATGTTCAAGGAAAGCAGGCACAAAAACACTCCAGAAAAACTTAACAGTATTTATTACAAAACAGAAATAATTTAAATCAGCCTTGCGGGTTCAAGTAAAATACAACAATACAGCTTAAAGTAAGAGGACTAAATACCAAGTCCTCAACGAGCCACAAGGCATCCTAAAGCTAATCATCTAGCCCTAACAGAAATTCAAAGGAGGAGAACAAATACTTCATAAATCAGTGAGGATCCAAATATAAGCCGGCCAAAACTATCCTAAATAACAAAAGGCTGAAGGAAGTGGAAGATATCAAAACAAGGAAAACCTTAAATTTACCTACCTAGCCATATAACTAAAGATATGGAAATATTATCCACCAATAAGCAATAAACAATAATGGCAACAATAAGCTTATAATATAAACAAGTAAAAAACTATGACAACGTATATGTATATATATAATATATGTACTGCACGTACACAGACAGTTCTAATCCTTACGTCGGGGATGAACAACTGAAGACGGGTCGAACTAGGAGTCCATAGCAAGCACCCAAACTGCTACTAAAGGGATGGACACGATCGCCAGGACAAAAGGGGTATAAGGCTCCTCGAAGGAAATAACAGCTATACTGCCTTACCTGGCGATTGCCTCCCTACGTATCTCCTTACGAGCCAGCGCTCACACACATCCACGAAGAAAAACAGAAGGACGAAGGCAGAAGTGGCAGGTGAATCCGTAATCAGTACCGGGATCCAGCGACGGTACCAATATCCCGTGGGCTCCTCCGACGGGAATAAGGGGTAATATGAGAAGTCGCAAATAGCATACGCTTCTGCGAAACCCCGTAAAGCGGACACTATGGTCGCAAGTGAACGAAGAGCCGTGATCTACAGCACCAGAGTCGCAGGTGACTAAGGCACCTACGAACGGTCATGAGGAAAGATTCCAACAGCGCCGTTTCCAAAATAAACTGCCAAAAGGTCGTCCTCCAATAATCCACAAAAGCTGCTCAAGGGGATGGTCTGACAAGGAGCGTTCCAAAGCCCGAACTTCCACGGCAGACCATCAACGTTCACAGTACAGCTACGAACCATCCACCGTAACTCAAAAACAAATCACAAAACAATCGTTAGGACGATAGTTCACAGAAATAAACAAGGGAGGAGGAGGCGCTCAATAACACAAAAACTCTTACATTAACTAACAAGCATTTGGCTGCTTAAGCAAAAGAAACTTAAAAGGAAACAAGGCTGATTTAAACTTGATAAATAAAAACAAAATCTACGTTAATGTAATACCTTCCTCCCCCAAAACAAAAAAAATTATTCACATAGAATACATTTTTTTTAAACCTAAGCAAAAATGCTGAAAAGGAATTAACTTAAAACATTTCAAAGTAATCAATACACATGTACAAAAAATAAGAACAAAGTAACTATTCCAAATCTCTGGAAATAGATACTCAGCAAAATAATAATATACAGAATAACAAAAAAAAAAAAAAAAAAAAAAAAAAAAAAAAAAAAAAATCATAGTCACAAAGTGAACTTACCAAAATAGGCAACAGGGAACCTCAGATTAGACTGTCCCCACAGTTCCATAAGCATACAGCTAAAAACCCTCCTATCATCTAACTGGTAGGGAGAGTCTACAAAGGCTAAGAAATACTAACTACCCAAAATCCTAAAGAAGTTCAGGTATAACAAACTAAGCTAAAGCTGAATACTCATACACACAACCTCTTGCACCACACACTTACCAAAAGTTTTTTATACAACCCGAGGAAAAAAACAAAACGAGAAGGGCGAGGGGAGCAGAGGAAAAACTCACGACTACATCCGAGAGAGAGCATCAGGAATACGGTTATCAGAACCTTTTATATGTTTTATCACCAGCGTGAACTCCTGTAACTGCAGGGCCCAACGCAAAATCCTCTGATTGGAACCCTTCATTCGTTCAAAGAAGACAAGGGGATTATGGTCGGTCCAAATCTCTTATGGGATAAGAAAAATTGGTTACATAGGGCTTAAAGTGGAGTAACGTACGAACCAGGGCCAAGGCCTCCTTTTCGATAGTAGAGTATTTTCTCTCGGCCGCTAAAAGTTTCTTACTAAAATAAGATATGGGACGAACTTCTCCAGCCTCATCTCTCTGAAAGGTGACTCCTCCAATTCCAACGTCACTAGCGTCAACAGCAATAATAAATGGTTTCTGAAAATTAGGAGACATTAGAATAGGATTGGACACCAACATCAACCTAAGCTTTATGAAAGACTCTTCACACTGAGGTGACCACTCAAATTTACGACCTTTTTCCAATAGTTTAGTAAGCGGCTGAGCAATGTCTGAGAAGTTCCGGACAAACCTACGATAATACCCCAACATACCCAGGAGTCTCCGGACCTCTCTGACATTGCACGGTCTCTTCAAATTTACAATGGCCTCTATATTAGCTTGTTTGGGGGCTACTGAACCCAAACCCACTTCATGGCCCCAAATAGCATACTCTGCCTTACCAAACTCACATTTACCAAGTTCACAACAAGACCGGCAGCTCTCAGGGCTTCAAACACCTTTTTTAACCTTACCATATGCGTCCGCCAGTCGTTGCTGTGAACCACCAAATCATCTATATATATTTCCACCCCTTCCAAGCCACAAATGACCCTATTCATTAGTCGCTGGAAGGTGCAAGCTGCATTCTTTATCCCAAAGGGCATCACTTTACACTCGTAAAGCCCAAAGGGAGTTACAAAGGCAGAAATTTCACGGGCCCGATCAGACAGGGGAACCTGCCAATACCCTTTCAACAAATCCAACTTTGTTATAAACTTGGAGGACCCTATCTGATCGAGACATTCATCTATACGAGGTAAAGGGAAGGAGTCATTTTTAGTGTGAGTATTTACCTTACGATAGTCGACGCACATTCGGAACTTTCCGTCAGGTTTTTTTACGAGGACAATTGGAGAACTCCATGGACTCACCGAAGGTTGAATGAGGTCGTGCTCCAGCATATACTTAATTTCCTTATCAACAATGTCCCTCTTCATTGGATTTAATCGATAAGGACTCTGCTTTACCGGGGAAGCACTGACCCTTCCCACATCGACATCATGGCTGGAGCAAAGCTCGTTCGTCCTGGCGCATTCTGAAATAACTCTGGGAAAGCAAGGATTAATTCCATAACGTCACTTCTCTCTGATTAGTCTCCAGATGCTCTAATCCCGCCTTTAAATTTCCAAGTTCTGAACATTGTCAAACAGAGCATCAGAAGACACCTGACCAACCAAATTTACAAAATCATCCGTAGGAGGCTCTACTACTACTACAGATACTGGTTCATAAACAATAGCCAAAGGGTCCTTACCACAGGAAGTATAAGACTTCAATCTATTTTATATGAAATACCCGGCACTTTCGTTGGTCCGGGGCTTCAAACCTCATAGTTACCTCAGACAGCTTTCTCAAAACCTTCCAAGGTCCCTTATACCTTGGCTCAAGAAAGTTCTCCGAGTCTGTACTTAATACAAAACCAATTCCCTGGGCACAAACGAACGTACCTTTGTCTTTTTGTCAAAATTAATTTTCATGGCAGCTTGGGAAGAAGCCAAATTCTCTCGTGCAAACTTCCAAGCCATAGATAGCTTTCTCCTTAAGGTTTCCACAAACTCACCCACATTCATCTCTCCTCTTTGTCCAGACTCAATCACCTCATGGACTATCTCCAGAGGACCACGTACCTTGTGACCAAATACCAACTCGAAGGGAGCGCACCACCTGTGGATGAGTTAGGGTGATTCCGTATGGCAAAGAGAGCAAAGGGAAGCCCTTTATCCCAATCCTCTCCTTGCTCATAACAATATTTCTTTAATACACATTTAAGGGTCTGGTGAAATCTTTCCACCACACCCTGACTCTCTGGATGATAGGGTACGCCTGGTAATGTGTTGAATGGCCAGTTCAGCACACTTACCCAAATGAAAATTACCCTACTTGTGAAATTAGTTCCACAATCAGACTGAATAGTACGAGGCAAACCATATCTAGAGAAAAACTCTATGAGTTTCTCAAACACCGCACGAGAAGTAATCCTCCTCATAGGGAATGCATCAGGAAACCTAGATGCTCTATCCATAACTGTCAGGAGATGGGTAAACCCTGACTTAGTCCTAGGTAAAGGCCCAACCACATCAATCACCAACTCCACAAAAGGTTCTCCAATTGCTGGAATCGGATTTAAAGGGGCTTTTGGAATTGGTTGATTGGGTCTTCCCATCACCTGACATGCTTCACAACTATTTACAAACCGTTTTACTGAAGACTTTAAGCCTGGCCACCAAAAATATTTAGCTAACCTACTAAAAGTTTTGCACACACCAAAGTGGCCAGAAAAAGTGTCTTCATGTGCCAATTTCAAAACTGAATCTTCATTCCTAGGTCTATTCACATACACTTCAAATTTTTTCAATGCGGTGATTAAGGCTAAAGTTTCCTTCTCGATTGTCGAATATACTTCCTGATGTTTTTTCAATTTTGTAGACATGAAGCACACAGGATGGTAGATATTATTTTCATCTTCTTGAAGTAGAACAGCTCCAACACCACAGTCTGACGCATCAACTTGTATCACAAATTTCTTGTCGAAGTCTGGAGCTTGAAGTACTGGTCTTGAAGTTAAAATGGCTTTTACCTTCTCAAAGGATTCTTGACACTCTGGAGTCCAAATAAACTTTGCTTTGGGACTAGTTAAGTCTGTCAAGGGAGCTACTACGGCTGAGAAATTTGGGCAAAAACGACGATAGAAACCAGCCATGCCTAAAAATCTCTGTAGCTGTTTCCTGGTAGTAGGTAGTAGCCTTACGGATACCTTCTACATTAGCATTTACTGGAGCAAGAAGGCCTTTCCCAACTTCAAACCCAAGATACTGTACAGTTGCCTTTCCAAACTCACTCTTCTCTAAGTTGACTGTTAATCCTGCTTCTTGTAGTTTCTTGAAAACTTTCTTCAGAATCTTCAGATGTTCTTCCCACGTTGTAGAGTAAATCACGATGTCATCTAGGTATACACCTACTCCTTCTATTGATCCTAGTAATTGATCCATCACTCGTTGAAATGTTGCGGGTGCATTCATCAGACCAAACGGCAGAACAGTATACTGATATAGTCCAAAAGGAGTAATAAAAGCTGACAGCAGCTTCGCATTCTCATCTAAGGGAATTTGATAATATCCTTTCAACAAGTCTATCTTGGAAACAAACTTGGCTTGCCCAATATTATCAAGTAACTGATCTATAAGAGGCAAAGGATAATTATCAGCCACACTGATAGAATTCAGCTTCCTATAATCAGTACACATCCTAAATGAGCCATCTGGTTTCTTCACTAACACACATGGAGAACTGAAGTGACTTGAACTGGGTTCTGCTAATCCATGTTGCAGCAAATACTCAACTTCCTTCTTCAAAACATCTCGATGATACGGTGATAAGCGATAGGCTCTTTGCTTGAAAGGTTTTCCATCTTCTTGAATCTTGATTTCATGCTTGGTCAGATCAGTACGTCTAGGCATATCTGAAAAAATTTCTGGAAAACTTCTAATTACGTCACTTAAGTCTTCACCTTGTTCAACACTCAGATGTTTCAGTTTATTCTCCAAATTTTCCAAAATTGAAGAATTATTCATCTTGCTTGCAGCTCCCAATTCGTAGCCATCATCGTCTTCTGTAGATAAAGTTGTCTGGGTTACTGACACAGTTTCAGTTTTCGTTTCTGAGAAATAAGGTTTCAAGAGGTTCACATGTATCTTCCTTTGTCTTCTTCTTCTTTCTGGTGTTTCAATCACATAAGTTCTATCACTTAACTTCTGAATTATCTTGTAAGGACCTTGAAATTTATTAGTGAGGGGAAATCTCTTGACAGGTAAGAACACTAACACTTGTTGACCAACACTAAAACTTCTTAGCTTAGCCTTAGCATCAAATCTCCTTTTCATTTTCTCTTAACTAATTTTCAAGTTTTCTAAAGAGAATTTTCTAATCTCTTTCTACCTCTTCCTTAAGTTCTTCACATACTCTCCTTGGCTTTCCTCTTGATTTTCTTCCCAATTTTCTGCAAGAATCTTCAACGGTCCTCTAACTTCTCTTCCAAAAATCATCTCATTAGGTGAACATCCCATACTTTCTTGGTAAGCACTCCTAACTTCAAACAACATTAATGGTAAACCAACATCCCATTCTCTCCCTGACTCAGAACAATACTTTGTCAGCATACTTTTCAATGTCTGGTGGAACCTTTCCAAGGCACCTTGAGTTTCTGGATGATAGGCAGTGGATAACTGTTGTTTCACTCCTAACAAATTCATCACATCCTGGAATAACTTTGAAGTAAAGTTTGTTCCTCTGTCACTTTGTACTATTTCTGGTATTCCAAACTTTGAGAAAAACTCCACAAGTTTTTCAGCAACTATCTTGGCAGATATGTTTCTAACAGGGATTGCTTCTGGATACCTTGTCACAGGACACATTAATGTCAACAAATACTCATTTCCTTTCTTTGTCTTCAGCAATGGTCCAACCATGTCTATAATCACTTTGCTAAAGGGTTCTCCTCTAACTTCTATAGGTTGTAGGGGGACTTTCTTGATGGTTTCATTCGGTTTTCCAGCTATCTGGCAGGTATGACATCATGACAGAACCTGCTAACATCTTTGTGAAGTCCAGGCCAGAAAAAATATTTCATGATCTTCTCCACAGTCTTCCTGATTCCCATATGTCCAGACTCATGAGCTACTGCAACCACTTGCTTTCTCAATGGATATGGAATCAAAATTTGATGATATTCGCCCCATACAGCATCTCCTGGTATATCTGTAGGTCTATACTTCCTCATCAGTAAACCTTCCTTCAGATAGTAACAGGTAGGAGTTTGTTGCATCTCTTCTCGATCAACAACTCTGAAGAACAAATCAGTTAACGATGCATCCTTCTTCTGCAAGTTCATCAGCTTCTCTCTTGTCACTTGACCAACTTCAAGGGTTGAATTCTCAATATCTGCTAACACAGCTACTGTAGTTTCACTACTGTCTTCAGCAACACTTTGACTACTCGGAGTCTCTTCAGGAACATCAGGTTCTACTTCTTCGTCATCGTCTTCTTCATCTTCTTGGGAAATCTCTTCTTGGTCAGCACTATGGGAAACTTCACTTCCCTGGAATAATTCTTCTAAGCACAAAGATCCTTCACTTGATCCTTCTTGGGTGTGTAAATCCTCAGTTTCTTCACTTACAGTCGTAGTCCTCTTCATACTTCTGGAAGTTACGCAACTAGGAAACAGGTGGGGGTTATTCTTCTCCAACTCTTCTGTAGGACTAATCCTCAATGGTTTGTCTGTCACTACAGGACAAGGAATAAATGGCACACCACCAACTTCATTCCCCAACAGAACATGTATACCTTCCACAGCTAGTGAGTCCTTTACAGCAAAATCAACATTCCCCGTCACCAATTCACATGACAGGTGTAAGCGGCATATAGGAGTTACTTCCTCTCCTCCTATACCCTTCAAAATAACTGAATCTCCTGTGAGACTCTTCTCCAACTGAGGGTGAGAACCACGTACTACCACACTATGGTTACTCCCTGTATCACGTAATATCTTGACTGGTACCTGCATACTTCCTTCTTGAGTTGACAGCATACCCTCATAGATATATGGCTTAAAAGCCTCCACACTGCTTAGCCACTCACTGCTTGAGGTAACATTTCCACTGGTTGCTAAACATTCAGCTTGTTTAGTTTCATTCTTCTCTGGAGTCTGATTCTTTCCCACACTGCTCTTCGTAGTTTGTTTCACCTGGTCACCTTTTACAACTTGACCAACTGGTTTTGACTGCTGTTGATTCCGGTAACACTCTTGACTGTAGTGTCCTACTCTTCCACACTTGAAACAGACAACATTAGGTTTCTGTAACTGTCTTGAAAAACTGGATGAGGATTTCACATTAATTTGCCAAGCTGTATTACCTTGTGTACTCTTAGTAGTATCACTTGTAGATTTCCCATTAAATTTGTTCCTGTTATTTGGATAAGACTTAAAACCTGGGCGTTGTTGACTCTGGTACTTGACATTGTAATTACGTTTGCTACTGATTATATTGTAATCTTCACTAAGGGTAGCAGCTTTGTCAAGTTTCTTCACTTCTCTCTCTCTTAAATAGGCTCTTATATGTTCAGGAATTCCCTTAAGATACTGTTCAAGAACAAGTAACTCTTCTAACTCATCAAAAGTTTTAACTTTAGCAGCTTCTACCCAACGTTTGAAACACCTCACCTTGTAAGCATAATCTAAGAATGTTCCTTTCTCATCTTTTCTTAAATTTCTGAATCTCTCATTGTAGTACTCTGGGGTCATCTGGTAAACTTGTAGCACACTGTGTTTAAGTACCTTGTAGTCTTTACACTGATCAGCTGTTAAGGCTAGATAAGCACTTCTCCCTTTACCAATCAAGACACTTTGTAGCAAAACTGACCATTTATCCTCTGGCCATCCCATACCTGAAGCCACTTTCTCAAAGTGATCAAAACACTCATCTGGAGCTTCTTCAGTAAACTTAGGGATTAACTTCTGTACTCTCACTACATCAAATACAGGGTCTTGATTACCTTGGTTAGGGTTAGACGTGTTACAGGTAATGTGGATCTAGCTCTTATTAATTCCATTTCCCTTTCATGTCTTGCGATTTCTCTTTCCTCTTTTATTCTTTCTCTTTCCTCTTCTGCTGCTTTTTCTTCTTCTCTTCTCTTCTCTCTTCTTGTTTTTCCCTGTCTATTCTATCTCTTTCAGCTTGCATTCTCTCTCTTTCAGCAAGCATTTTTAGCTTAATCAAATTCTCTTCTGCTTCAATGCGTCTAAGCTCTAACTCTGCATCACTTTTCTCTTTCTTTTCTGCTTGTTTATTTATGAGATCAGCACGTGCTACATTCAACAACTCTTGAGCCAATTCTAACTCATCTTCATCAGTTATTCTACCAGAGTTTATCAATGATTCCATAGCAATACATCTTATTTGTGCCTTTACCATACTAGTAGACACATAACCACCACATGCCTCTGCTAAAGCGCTCCACTGTGCTCTAGACAGAGTGGTTTCAGACAAAACTTGGACAGAAGGAGCTGCTAAAAATTCCTGAACATTGAACTGAGCCATTTTCCTCTAAGTTATCAACTTACAATTCAATACAATAAATGCAAAACAAAAATTATATGGTCACTCTCCTAACAAAATATATCCCTAACACCACCAGTATATTCTAGAGTGATAATGAAATCTGCTTTCCCGGGTCTCTGGGCACCATTAAACAATGTTACGAAGTGCCAAGTATCTGGTTACCATTTATCAATTATTACCTCACAAAAGCCAGACACCTGAACCCTCATAACACGTTTAAACGACTGAATACACTAAAGGCAACAGTGATCCCTTAACACTTACCAGTATTGCAGAAAATCAGACTAAGTTCATCAAAACAGGTGTGAGGTAATCTTGTAAGTAATTAAATTAATCAAAGGGCATCACTCCATCAACAACTTTTCAAAACTCTAAGTATTTTCCCTGATTTCAGAAGTCTAAGTACTTCCCTGGTTCTAAGTCACTTCAATTAAATTGAAGGAAAGCAAATCAATTACCACTCTATGTCTCTACCTATCATAAATATAGTCATAATCATATATACTTATACTGGTGTAAGATAAAGAAAACACTTATAAAAATTTTAAATACAAAAATTTATTATTAAATTCAAAATTTATAAGTGAAATTCACAACATCAGGGAAAATTACTGTTACTTGAAAACAAAGTAAAGTTTAATTAATTCTTGAATCAAATTAAGTAAAATTAAATCAAAATTAATTTATCACAAAATTCAAGAAAATTAATTCAATCAAAATTCAAAAGTGTTAGGCAATAACTGAAAATTTGAAATTAATTCACAAGTGCTAAACAACAATAAAACTTGAAAAGAATTCTAAGTAAATGCAAATCAATTCACAAGTGTTAAATTTAATTAAATGTGCAATGATAAAGCAATGAAAATAACTAAGTCAATTAAATTGTGAATGCAAATGAAAATATAAAACAAAAAGACACACTTCAATAAGAAAATGAATAAGTGCACAAACACTGGAACAGACACAAACACAAAAAATATCAGCAATGTGTAAAAGTGTAAATCTTTTTCATTCAAAAACACTGTAACCAACAGTTTTTACCAAACCTTCGTAACAGACAACAGTTCCTATCAATTATTAGTTAAACACAATTCCTATCCGTTATTAGTTAAACACACTCCCTATCCATTATTAGTTGCAACTAATAAAAATATAACACACTTTACCTTTTTTGGTATACCAACTTCTTTCTTTCTCTTTTGCTGCAGCTTGTATATTACACTTTCACAAAAAAACCAGGCGCCGTTACGAAATGTTTGTTCAGATTCCACAAAAGAAACTAAATAAACTAAATAAATTCTAAGAAATATCAAACATTAAATTCTAAAATGTTACGAGTGACCAATTTACGTTACGTTAATATAATCTCGATGTCGAGTGAGAGAGAGAGAGAGAGAGCGAGAGAGAGAGAGGGAGATCTAACTGCCTCGAGGTCTTAAGATTGAATGAAATCTCTTCCCTCATGGAAACTGGGCTAGGCAGATGACAAATACGTTCTGGGTACGAAAGCTTCCAGAAAGTTCTGAAATCTGACGCAATCTTACACACATAATGTGCAATATCCACGTGGGACTTGACAAAGATATACACGTACCATACGAGTCTGTTAAAAAAAAGAAAGACGTACCCGACTCGAAACGGATAATTAAGATTGACATGTTTTGATGACAACGAGCTCGCTATCAAACGCGCTGACAGAGCAGGGAAGCAAAGGGATCTCGCAGACTCTAATCTTAAAGTGCTGACATAAAAGTTAAACATTTGCAGCTTTGAAAAGACAAGGATCTCTCTCTTTACGTTATATATATATTCTTTTACAAGACGTTAATGCGAAATCTGAACACACATTTTAAAACATCCTATTCTAAGCTATCTAGGAATCTGAAAAAATGTTACACAATCTACAAGACATTTCAAAGAGGGGAAAACATGCATTTTGAAAGTAGCAATATATAATATATATATATTATATATATATATATATATATATACATATATTATATATATATATATATATATATATATATATATATATATATATATGTATATATATATATATATATATATATATATATATTATATATATATATATATACATACATACGTATATATGTACAGGCGTAGAAAGGTATATTCCCTGTGGCTTCAGCTAATATATATATATATATATATATATATATATATATATATATATATATATATATATATATATATATATATAGATATATATATATATATATATATATATATATATATATATATAGATATATATATATATATATATATATATATATATATATATATATATATATCTATATATATATATCTATATATATATATCTATATATATATATCTATATATATATAACATATATGGAACTGAAGCTTTGTCGTTAATAAGGCAATAGATTTAATCAAGAAAAAAAAAGAGATGAAAGGAATCATGGAAAACAGAAAATGAACAAATAAAATAGCAAGGCAGGAATAGTCCAATTAGCCCATATGTCTATGATATCCCATGCATGTAGAAAATAAAAGAGGGAAGTTGAGGTCTAGTGGTTTAAGAGGCTACGACGTTACGGGAATGCTGTGTTGATTGGTTCTCGTCAAAATGCGAACTAATCTGCATACGACGTTGGAGCCTGGTCATTGATTTAATGAAATGCCTCTGATTCAATCCGGCCTAAACGAGAACAGTGCAAAAGGTTTCATAGACATAGGCAGATAAGGGAAATATAAAATTTTTGCGTTTTTTTTTTTTTAAGAGAGAGAATGGCGGCAACTGGGCTCCACTGGAAGACTATCACATGGGTTAGAAATATGAAAAGAATGGCAGATGAGTGAATTTGGGGGAATGAAAGCCTGGCAATGGCATGAATTTCACGGGGGGCGGGAGAGGGACACTAGAGTTCATTCTTTGAAAACGAAGATTAAAAGCGTGACTGACTAATTTGGTAAAACAGTATAAAAAAAAAACGAAACATTTTTTTCCCGAACATTAAAGAAACAATGACAGATTATTTTTTGGGAGTTATGATCTTTCCTACTACTGTAGACTAGAAGCATTAAGGATCTGAAAAAAAGGAATCTAGATGAATAAAGAAGATCAGGGGGTATGGAATTAACAATGAAATAATAGTCAAAGTGTACTGCTTTTTTTTTCCAGCGATTTAATAACTGATACATAAGGACAAAGAAAAAGTAAAGTTGTGTTTCACTGGAAGAGTATTTTTCATATATTTCTACTAGAATTTAAAAGAGACTTGTGTAACAAACAAACGAGAAGCTATGACTAATAATTAGCACTCTATCCGAGAAGAATGATGAAGTCAAAACCAGGTCAGGAGGTAAAGAAAACGTTGGGAGAGGATGTCCCTCAATTAACAAGTTTATGACCTCAATCATGTAGGCGCTGATGGCTCAGGGTGATGGCTAATAGTACGTTTCATCAAAGGAAAATAAAGGGAAAAATAAAATTATATCTTATCATGAAATTATAAATGATAAAATTTAATGGTTAACGGAGAATATTATTTGGAAAAGGCAAAGATAGGAGACCTAAGAGAGACAATGGGCCGTGATAGTCAGGAACATCCGATGCATGTTGAGTTGTTTGTTCTCTGTCATAAGTAACGTGAAAGATGCTTCGCTCCTTCAACCAATTAGGTTTGAATATGCTCTACATTTAAAATTTGTTTTAGACAAGAACTCAGCATGTGTGAGAGAAAATATCCTAGAATCATGTCCGGAAGCAAAGTAGCTGCCGTAAAAAACAACAGCACTCAATAGAGGAGATACTACCAAGGCCACTCAGCTGATTTTAAGCTCTAACCACTACATAAATTATAATTATTACCAATGAACAAGTGCTGTCTTAACGAGATAGGTAATTCCGAAGTTATAAATATCAGACATAATGACTGTTGATGGTGACACCAAATATCCACCCCCCCCCCCCCCCGACAAAAAAAAAACACACACACACGTATAAAAAAATCCGAACCATTTGAAAAACTTCCTACAGAAAGGTCAGACCCCCATCAACATAAATATCTATACGTACATTGTTTTATAAGCCACAGTGTGCTTTGACAAAATATTTAGAGAATGATTGAACAGATTTCTTTAAAATAAGGTGGAAACATACAATATAACACTCAAGATATGTAAAATTTTAGTAGATATCGATGAATATTAGGTGTGAACTTTAATTATAAAATCGTCAAATCTTCATCAATAGTCCTAGACTTAATGCTTTCACAAAGACTTACTAAATTCGTTCATACGGTTTCACGTAAACAGACGAGCCGAATCAAGAACATAACATCCTTGGTGCGGGGAACAAAGGACATAAAAATCTGCGAACAGAGCAAAACCAAAAAATAACATTAGAATTGACAAGAATCTTTGTTCTCTTTGGCAATATAATGTATAGTCAATTATTGCAATTTTAGTTACGAGTATACTTATGATAATGTAACAATTACCACAGACATAACAACTAAACCATAACATGAGTATGGGCAAGAAATAGCCAACTGGGTTCCGGGGAGAGAGAGAGAGAGTATTACAGTAGTAAATTCCGTTCAACATCTACCACACAACACAGGATACTAAGTGCAATGAATGAAAAATTGTTTTCTTCCTATACGTGCCAGCCTCTTACAACCAAACCCCCCCCCCCCCTATCCTATTTCTCTCTCTCTCTCTCTCTCTCTTCTCTTCTTCTTCTTCTTCTTCTTCTTCTTCTTACTCTCTCTCGTCGGCGATTCCGAAAACATTAATTTTATACGCAATTCAATAATAACTTTCCGAGATTGAGAGCTATGCCACTAAGGTAAAAGTTGGGTCCATTTGTGCCTGAAAATCGACCTTAACTGCTACTTGTTCCAGGAGGGAGGTTTTCACAGATAATGACTCCCTTGTGTCCTCTTACATGGACGCTTATAGAGACTTGAGTTGTGATATTAATGTAACATCTTGCGCCATTAAATCTGTGGAAAAAGGTAGGTTTGTCATGAGACGATAAAGGAAAAATACTGAGGAATGAAGAAATATAAATGAGGAGATAGAGAAAGACTGGAATTATGTTAGTGTGAGACAATATTGCAACTGCCGATTATATAAGGAAAACGTAAAGTTTTGTAGAACATAGGGAGAATTAGATAGATAGAGACTGAAAACAGGAAAATATTATGATATGAAAGAGAGCGCAGAAACATTGTGTTAAATTTTGTGGAAAAGAAAAATGAATGAAGATCGAGTTGTCATTTATTTTCTTTAGTGTAGGATATCATGTTAACTGTCGGATTTTTCACCTGAAGGTTCAATCTGGAGCCAGTATCAACTAACACAACGTTCTCACTTTATAAATTAATGAATTAGTAAATAAATAAAATTTGAAATTACGAAGGTCTTAGTCATACACGCTTAGCATTCTATTCTGGAGTACTGACTCATAACCACCTTATGGTAGACATTTAGAAATAATAATACGAGGAAAACAGATGCGCGTAAACACGCAAAGGATATCACTGTAATATTGAGAGACTCAAATATTCCTAGATTCTAATATTACTTTTTTTTTTTTTTTACCTGCAGACACATCTCCTCCAGGTGCTCTGATCTCAGCATCAGCAGCGTCATCATCATCATCATCTCAAATAGAATAGGACCCTGACATGCAGGTGAGGCAATAGAAGACATGGGAGAATGGGCGATACACCTCTTGATGCTTTGGGGGGAGAGAGAGAGAGAGAATCTTATGCACGATCAATCTTGAATATACAACGTAATTGTTTTCGTATTCACGCTGCAAAAATATATCGAAAATATTCGACGGCCTGTTTGCACAGCTGGTGCAACGTTTTAACCAAGAATTTGGCCGATGTGTGGAATACATTATCTTTGTAATTCCATTGAAATAGCCAAAATAATTGGTTGAAATACTCTATATCATTCTCGGTTAATTTGGGTGACACGTTCCAGGTTAGAGGTTAGTTATGAATTTCAGAGTCATAAAAGGTTGAATTAGTGGTTCATTTACGGCTGAATAAGGTAGACTGACTTGTGGTTAATTCAGGACCTATCTTGTTCAAGTAGGTTAAATTACTCCCCCCTGGAACTGAACTATACTGATTCATTTCCTGTTGAGGTACTTAAGAACTTTATTGCTTCTCAGTATCTAAACAGTACTGAACCAACCCTTTTGCTAGAATGACATCATAAAGACTTTGCTGACAATGAAATGATATCAAGTGGATCATTAACTGTGAATCGTAACACACATTGTTTTATTTCACTGGTTCCCATAAGGCAATTTAGACACAGCTTGAAGTTTATAATCTTCTTGAAAAAAGTGAATTTATACATGTTATGCGTGATAGATTAGAATAGATTAAAACTCCATAAAATACTATGAAATGATATAGATTTTACTAAATCTACTTTAGACCAGATTCTTTATATAGAAATATTACAACTGGGATAAAATGGGAAGACTCGCAAGTAGAACTATTACGGTTTCTTTTGAAATTCAGTATTTCATTGCACCTAAAAGTTTTCGTTTGTGTATGTATGTACAAACACACACACACAAATATATATATATATATATATATATATATATATATATATATATATATATATATATATATATATATATATATACTGAGTTCATTGTAAAGATAACGCAAAATGGGAAATTAATCCAAATTTATCTTAGTTTATGTACTGAAAGTCAAATGACTTGTTATCAGCACTAGGGTCTTCCTGAAACTTTTTTTTTTTTTTTGAGTTACAAGGATTAGGATATCTCAAAGACTTACTAGTCCATCTGAGGAGATACCGTGTCCTCAGTTATCTCTAGGAGCAGGTTTTACTGTGTATTCACAGTGTCCTAATGATTCTGTCTAGCTTTCTTTTAAACTTTTTCACACTGTTGGTGTTTACAACTTCTGGTGGCAGTTTATTCCATGTGTCACATACCTTGTATGTGAAGAAGTTCCCACGATGAGATGTGTTGTATCTCTTCAGTTCTAGTTACCATTTCTTGCCTAGTTTTGGTTTAACGTAAATAGGTTACTGTCTACTTTTGTTATGCCTTTTAGTATTTTGAATGTTTCTATTAGTTGTCCTCGCAATCGTCGTGTTTCTAATCCATACATGTTCAGGCTCTCTAGTCGTCTTTGATACCCTATTTGCCTGATGGATGGAATTAACTTTGTGGCTCTTGCTTGTACCCCTTTTAATTTCTAATCTATTTACGTCCCTTCTTAGTGTTGGTGACCAAAACTGTGCTGCATATTCAAGATGAGGTCTAACTATCGATGTGTAGAGCTGCTGCACCGTTTCTTTGTTTCTGTATTTTAACTGCCTTTTTATGTATCCCACTAGTTTCTGTGCCTTCTTTTCATATTTTATGCACTGTTTTGTGGATTTTAAGCCCTTGGTAATAATGACTCCAAGGTCCTCTTCTTTTTCAACAATATTTATGTCATTCCCAAGTAGCTTGTAGTTGGCATGAGGGTTGTTTGTTCCTATTTGTAACACTTTACACTTGTAAGTTAAAAGGCATTTGCCCTCTTTTTGACCACTCTCCTATTTTTTAAAACTTTCCAATGTATCTGGGTCTGCTGCATTTACACCTAGTTTGGTGTCATCTGCAAATTTGGCTATCCTGCTAGTTAAGCCTACATCAATGTCATTAATGTAAATTAAAAACAAGGGAGGGCTAAGGACAGAACCCTGAGGAACTCCACTTGTTACATCTGCCCATTCTGGTTCTTCACCATTTATAACGACTCTCTGTTTTCTATCAATTAGCCAGTCTTCGATCCAGTCACCTATTTCTCCTACAATTCCTAAACCTCTAACTTTTGTCATTAGTTTTTTGTGTTGAACTTTGTCAAAGGCCTTGTGGAAATCTAAGTAGAGTATATCCATTGCTCTACTACTGACGTAAATACCAAGCATGTTATGAAAAAACTCCAATAGGTTTAATAGGCAGGATCTGTTTGGTCTGGAACCGTGTTGACTGTTTAACAGCAAGTTGTTTCTATCAATGTGATCCACAATTTGATCTGCAATTATGCACTCAAAAATCTTACAAACGACCGACGTTATACAGATTGGTCTATAATTTCCCAGCTCTTCTCTTGGACCTTTATTGTAAACTGGGGGCACTTTACATAGTTTCCATCCTTTTAGTGCCTTTCTTTGTTCTGCACTTATTATGTAGAGTTTATATAAGTGAGGAAATATCTCCTCTTTTAGCTCTTTAATTTCTCTTGGATGAATCCCAGGAGATTTGAACTTGTTGAGTTTGTCTATTTTGTTTTTAATGTCCTCTTCTGTAAATAATATTTCGTCCAACGATTCTGCCCCTTCATATTTAATAGCAGGTTCCGGTATTGAGGTAGTGTCTTCGATTGAGAAAACACTAGTAAAAAACTTATTCAATAATTCTGCTTTTTCCAAGTCTGACTTCACCAGGTTTCCTCTATTGTCCCTTAGGGGATCTATGCTATTTTTCATTGGCTTCTTACTATTAACATGCGCAAAGAATTCTTTTGGGTTTTCCTTACCAACTGATGCAACTCTCTTACCCTCATTTATCTTTGCATTTCTTACTAATTTATCCACCATTCTGCAGAGTTCTTTATGCCTGCTAGCTTCTTCTGGTGTTGGGTGTGGGTTCATTGATTTGTGCGCTGTCTCTTTCTCTTATTTTATTTTTAATTTCTCTGTTGAACCACTTATTGCTGAGGGTTGCCATTCAGTATTTGCAATAATGGTATACATCTAGAGCGTTTTTCTGTGTATTCCTCAAGAAAGGCTTCCCAGTACTTACCTATGCCTGTGTTCTCGTTGTACTCTAGATTTTTAACGTGCTACTTTAGCTTTTTTAGGCCATGTCGATGGTAATCTAATCTCAATATAATTTTCTTCTCTTTTTTTACGTTGAACACTAATTTGAAACGTAATAATTTTATGGTCACTTTTGCCTAGATTTGCATCTACTGAAAGATCAGACACTAGATTATCTTCTGTTGATAGGACGATGTCTAGTATGTTGTTTCCTCTAGTAGGTTTGTCAACCCATTGGTGGAGTAATTAATTTTTTACAAAATCTAAAGGTCTTTCCCTCTACGTTTGATGCGGAGGTCATCGTGTTCCAGTGTACTACTGCATTGATATCTCCATGATTATGCAGTTTGTTGTTTATTTCTTGTCCTAGTAGTGCATACAGCTCCTCATCGGACAATTGTGGTTGGTGGGGAGGTCTATACACTAGCATTAGTTATCTTCTTCCTTAGACTGTTTATGTTGATGCCAATCACTTCTTGCATGGTTGTAATTTTACACTCTATTGGACTGACATATAACATAACGCCTCCACCTTTTTTATCAAGTCTATCTTTTTTTTTTAAACAATTTATATCTAGCTATGTGGTACTCTCCTACGAAGTCTCTTGTAGTCTTTTGCGTCCATGCCTCTGTGAGACCTATTATGTCTAATTCTTCACTTGCTACCTATGCTTGGTTCCGAATAGATTTTGCATTAAACTGCGCCACTCTGAGGGAATTTTCTCTCTTCTCTTTTGTCCTCTGTGCTTTATTAGTTTCCCTTACTGTCACTGTTTCCTGCAGTGCTATTGCTAACTAGATTCTGGGTACTTTCCGACTTCTTCCCTTGAATGTTCAATTCACTGAGGTGTTTCATGAGGTTTTCGTTGAGAAGGGTTCCTATTAGTTTTCATTCTTCCAAATTCAAGTGAGTTCCATCTCCTTTATATACTTTTCTATTCACTATAAATCTGTCCCAGAAGTTCACAAACCTAAAAACACCTTTTTCTTGGCATATTAGCTCCAGTCTGTCATTGATTCCAATTGCCTTGATAAGAATGCCGTTATCAGTTTTCTCACGGATGTTCTCTATAACATTCGTCAGGTTGACTACAAGATCTGTCTGGCCAGTTCTTCCATCTTTTAGAAACAAGTCCTTTTCTCCTCCCTGCACTATGATTACCTCGATTTTTTTTCACTGACTCGGTTATCTTCTTTGTTTCTGCACATGGGTAAGAATGAACTTTTCTCTTAGTTCTATTTTTGGCCACAAAATTTAACTCCTGATCTTTTACTAACGAGTCTCCAATTGAGATTGTTTACTCTTCTGTTTCAGAGAGCACAGTAAATCTATTCGTTGTGTTGATTCCTTTTGAGGGACAATCGTGTTTTCTGACTACTATCACTTCCTACCAACAGCTCTCTTGAATTCATTTTTTATCTTTGTAGGCTTCTTTCTTTGTGCCTTGTCTAGTACTTGTTTTTGTTTCTTTTCTGGTTCTGGTCTTTAGCAATTGTTTTCTAATCTCTACCATACTCCCTCCGTTTTCTACTATGTCGTTGTTTAATTCCTGTTTCTCTCTCTTAAGGTTTGTAACTTCACTTTGTAGGCCTCCAATTTCCTTTCCATCCTGTCTTCTCTTTTCTTGCCTTCGAGTTTGTACTTTGTCAACTCCTTTAGTTCCTTAGCTAATTCTTTTACTTCTCTCCTCAATTCAGCTATCTCCTGTTCTTTTTGACAGGAGAGACAGACACAAAGACTACCTAGCTTTTGTGTATGTCTCTTTGTAGTCTACACACCACTTGTTTACATTTCATTTTGCACGTGTGCGCTTTAATTTTAACTTTTCTTGAGTCATCTCTGTTTGTGTCTTGGTTTCAATATTTCTATCTGCTTATTTTAATTCAGTATTCTTTCTAATGTGACCAGTTTAAAAGGAAAAAAGGGGGCCGGTTGAGTACTCCCACAGTCACCGTATCCTCTTATCCATAGCTCGTCGCCAGGATACCTTTTATCGCAGCCACACTAACGTACGGTCTCCCTGTTGTTAGACGATCCAAAATGTGTCGCAGCTTGAAATTGAGCAACACAATTTGCCTAAGCAAATTATTTGCGCCAGGAGTGAACAGCAGCATCCCTTAAACTACTAAACATCCAAAAGCCATGAACAAGCCAGAATCTTATTACCCGAATGCTTCTCTTCCAACCATGAAAATTCCCAAGAAATGGCCACAATGGCCATAACAGCAGGCCCCAAGGGTAGGAAGTTCCACAATCAATGGCACAGAAGCTCGTCTGGGGCTTTCAGTTGGTTAGGACTCCAACAAAGCACAAAAGCTCCGCAACCTCAGAGCAGTTTAGCCTTCACTCACAGGGTAGTGGTTGCAGGGGTGGTCATTCATTACACGAAGGAGTGAGCTTAACGGGGCACAACAGCAACACTCCATTTACGTATCCCGTTTGCCCCACGATCCCTCCAATCCTGGTCTTTGGAAACCTGCAAGCATCTGCCCAGCGTTATTTAACAAGGTTCCAAAGCCTCTGTTCTGACGCATGGGGTAGCTGTCAGTTCCTTACACTAATCTTGTCTAAGTTTCATATATGCATTTTTTTCTATTTTTTAAGGTTTATTTATTTTTATTCATTTTTTTTTCTTAAGATGTACAAGGAGGAAATCCTCGGAGTCACAAGATGAAATAAATCAGAGAGAGAGAGTAGGGTGGCAAGGTGGTAGAAAGGCGGTTTGAACGGAAGTAAAGTAGAAGGTTTAAAAGAGGTCGCAGCTCGGGGCTGAAGGGACGTTGCAAAAACCCTTAAGTATTGCTTACTGTACACCGCAAAAGGTGCACTGCAGGCATTACTCTCCCTACAAAGAGAGAGAGAGAGAGAGAGAGAGAGAGAGTGAGGATTGTAAAACTAACAGGCTGGTCAAGTTTAGTTTACTGTAGGTCTTACACTGGTTTTTATAATTTCAGCAGTAGGTAAAACTAGGTAAATGAACGAACAAAACAGCAATTCTGTAAGCAGCTCGATCATCGCCAACTGATAGAGTCAATTACATTCCAGATATGAGGCAGCGTTTATAATGGCTGCTCTTCATGTCGTAAGAAACATCATAGATTTCTGGGAACAAAGGAAGCCAAAGTTTCGAGTGTGATGTGTTGGAGAGGAAATGGATTAATCTGTCAGCGTCATCAGTCAGTCCTTTTCATTCGTCATATAAATTATTAAAAAAATGTTCTCGGCGGCTTAAAAGAAATTTCTTTACTCTAATTTTGTGCCAGAGTTTTACACACATTAATTATTTTTATTGGGTATTTCTCTTACAGTGCTCGATTATGTTTTTATCCATTTAGTTTTGAAGCATTTTGATAGAGACTGATTCGATGTCCATCAGAGTGTGTGGACTCATTATATTTTGAATGAGCAATTTTAGATATTTTAATTTTATGAATATCGAACAGAAATAGCATGCTGGCGATTGACTTAGAACTATGTCCATGCATGGATTATCATCATGGTATATTTTGTAAAGTGACTGTTTCCCTTTCCATGAAAACTTTTCCCAATGAAATGTATTCTTTTGATTTTATTGCTGGTGTAGCTACATTGATAATGATTTTGTCGCTATTTAAGTTTTTCCTTTTGTGCGCATGAAATATTAGATCCAACATCATTTCATCTTTCAGATGACGT
>NC_087201.1:126626845-126644345 GCF_015104395.2 Macrobrachium nipponense
CAATCAGCACATTGAACGGGAGAAAACGCATCAGAGATGCTGCAGATATTCGAAATGCACGTTGCAAATCATTTGAAGTCGTTCAATGGCACTGATGAACACTTTGTCTACCACATGACAAATAGCTGTTACATGACTTAGACAATGAAAAGTACTCTGAAAAAAATCGCAGATACGAAAGCATCTTCACCAGAGGAAACGCTGGATGAGTTTGCAAGGGGCCACAGCGCCAGGTCTCAGGTGATATCTCGTCCACCCCCCAGTCAACAATGAGATATTTACAATTACAAATGTGTTGTATGTACAGTGATGCTCAAATCTCATGCGACATGACTCCATAAGATTTCGTTCAAAATTCACTAACTGGCAACCTAGCATGCTCCATATTTATCCTCTATTTCAATGCGAAAACGCGAGTATCGCATACGCTAAAGCCATAATATGTTTCATAAGAGTGAAATCTGTCATATATTTGAAAATTGTAAGAAAATGTCACGTGAACACAAATTTCAGAAAAACCCTTACGAAACATTTTCAAAACTTTCGTTCACTCATTGCTGAAGCATTTGACCAAAACATAGTCGCTATCAAACCTCAGTTCAAATGTTAAATAAAAAAAAAAAAAAGGGTAACATTAATAATGCTTCCAAAGCAAACATAAAATTTGAAATAGTCCTATTTGATTGTTTTTACCCTAAACGCTGAGAAAATGTAAATATGTATATACAAAAGTAGAATGCGCCCACCGATATCAACGTGTGAGGGGAGCACGTGTGACGTATCAGTGTCGGTGCAACAACAACCACCTGGTATATAAGTAGGTCTACAATGAGTAGCGACCATTAAATTATCTTGAAAACATTTACTTTATGTGTTTAAGGAATATTTGGATTTTCATACATAATTATTTGTTATCTTTCTTAACATTTCAAAACTGATAGCATACTAGCAAATATTCGCTTATTTGTCAAAGCCAAGATATTATTCTTAGGCTTAGGTGTTAGATTTCTTTACTTTACGCTTAACATTCACATCTCTATATTAACAATTTCTGGCCAGAATGCAAATGAGGTTATCTACACATTCTTGCACTTCAAGTTACCTTATGAAAGAATAAATTATACATCAAAAGCGAGCAGGACTTTTAAGAAATTATATTGTAAACCAGTTGAAAAACCAGTGTTCCATATGCCTTCATATTAATACTTATGATATTTCGATTATAGTCATCTTCTCCATATAACCAAATCATCATCATCATCTTTTATTCTTCAAAGAACAGGTAATCTCTACAAATAAAAACATTAGTAAAGATTACATCTCAGAAAGCTTAGATTATTTTTCTAGGCTTATAAATAATTTTGCAACATACAGGCAGCTTAAACACAGCCTGAAACTTCAACATTCAAAGAAAACTGGTTGTAATTTATATTCCTCACAGAACAGGTGATCTCTACAAATAAATTCATGAGTAACATTACATCTCAGATGGCTTAGATTATTTTGTAGGCCTATAAAACATTTTCCAACATACAGGCAGCTTAAACGCAGCCGAAAGCTTCAACATTCAAATAAAACTTGTTTTAATTCATATTCCTACATTGAAATTGTTGAGCTTATTAGGTCTACTGTCATAATGCTGCAGACATGGTTATGTTGACCAGTCCGAGAAGCATGTTAAGTGTGCTTTCATTGCTGGCACCGCTAACCTTATCACACCACACTTGAACTGAGCAGCGTAAAGATAAAAAAAAAAAATCAATTCAAATCACACAAATTAAGAATTATACTAATGCATAAAAGGGATCATATCTATTTAACCATAAGGAAAATAAGGCTAGCAGGGAATTCACAAACTTTTCGACATGAATGACATTACAAATGAAAAAAAGAAAAAATAGCACTACTTGGCAACATCACGTTGAGTCTGGGAATATGGACGATACAAAAAGAATCATGTCGCATGAGATTTGAGCCCCACTGTACATATGCCAAACGCCAGGGTGCATATGAAAAGCATCGACTCTCAGAATTTGAGCGGGCAAAGTTCTTGGCGGCAACTGTATTTTTACAGGATGACGTCTACCCGAACCTGTAATTTACAAGGCGAACACTCCATTTTTAGTGCAGACCTTTCCTGCCACAAGTCGTACATAAAAAACTATCTGCAGAAATATGAAAGAGCACAGAGCAGGTCAAATGATGAGCCTATGAATAGGAAGAAGAAAGCATGGTTAGCTGTGTAACCATGCTTTCTTCTTCCGATTCCTAGGCTTATCATTTGACCTGCTCTGTGCTCTTTCATATTTCTGCATATAGTTTTTTTATGCACAACTTGTGGCAGAAAAGGTCTGCATCTGCACCAAAAATGGAGTGTTCGTCTTGTAAATTGCAGGTTCGGGTGTAGGCTTATGACGTCATTTTCTCGGTTACTGGCGGGGTAGGAAAGTTCTACCCAGACTTTTTCCATTTATCCTATGGCATACTTCACAGATATGAAGAGAAATTTAGGGGACATCTCATGCACACGGGGACCACCTCAGCCAATGGACTAAGATCAAGATTATCACAGCACTTCACATTCGTTCTGATAAGTCGCAGCGTACATTATACAAAATATTATTTTAACTTTAATTAATCATAACTGAACGATATCTTATAAACGATTATTCCCAGTTAACTGCCTGTCGTCAATAATATATATATATATATATATATATACATATATATATATATATATATATATATATATATAATATATATGTGTGTGTGTGTGTGTGTGCGTGTGTGTGGGTGTGTGTGTGTTAACTCCTGCCTATCGTCATATATATATATATATATATATATATATATATATATATATATATATATAACAAAAAGCAGAGAAGCCTTCTCAAGGCGTTCGAAGACCAGTATTCCCATGATCAAAGACAGCCGCTTGCCACATGTGTCTTAGGACAAATAATCTGCGAATGTGGTGGATATTTCGTACCTCAATGCAACACGAAGCACTTCCCGTTCACAGCTACCAAAGTTCTGAGGAAAAGGAATTTACTCGCATATTTTAGTTCATAATCGATTGAAAATATAGCTATATATTGCAAATGACCTACACAAAAGAGGTAGTTGAAGTTTGCGAAAAAAATTAAATGGCGATTTAATAAGTAATAATTTTCGAACACCCGACAGCCTATTTTATTTACAACGCCAAAAATATGATGTTGCAAAATTATCATAGAGCACTGTACATTAGGGTAAAGGGCATCATTAATAATTTAAGGTATACATTTGGATATTTGATCTAGTTATTCTTTTCTTAATAAATTAACCAAATATCTCAGTATCTTTCTCTCTCTCTCTCTCTATTTATATATATATATATATATATATATATATATATATATATATATATATATATATATATATATATATATATTTATATATATATATCGATAGATATATATATATATATATATATATATATATATATATATGTATATCTATACGTTATATATATATATATATTTATATATATCTATGACTTATATCTTTATCTATATATATATATATATATATATATATATATATATATATATATATATATATATATATATATATGAAAGGAGCCCTTCCCAAAGACACAGGAGCACATGAAATTCCTTGCCTGGACTGCAATCAATTTTACATTGGCTTTACAGGAAAATCACTCCCCCAGAGATTAATACAGTATAAATGTTTTGTTAGGTATGGAAAACAGAGTTCAGCTGAACAACCGCATAAACAACCATAATCACTTAAACTGGAATTTATGTAACTTTATAGCAGCAATTGTCGGCTCAAAACCCAGATGGAAGAATCAGCTTTGATTAAAGAAAGGAAGATAATGAACATCGCCAAAGGATCCTGGGACTCAGATATTATAGATAAAATTTCCTTCAACCAACGATTAAGAAGATTAAAGCGAAATTGTCGTCAGGTGTGACTTAGTCAAAAGCTTACCTGTGGACCTCTTGGTATAACTACCACTTTTTTCTGTAACTTTTCTCATTCACTACCTGCCTGAAGAGAGAGACAGCTGATCTCTGAAATATTGCATTTACTTTCTTCATTTTAGAGTTTTTGTGAGCTCCTTTCATTAGATGGAATTGTTGTAACAGAATATGTTTCACCTTCATATATGTATATACTAGACATTTGTGCGTGCGTGTCCTTGTGGGCATGTGCATGTCAAGTATATGAACACACTAAAATATATTATTTTTACTCTAATTAATAATGGAATTATTTTGCAGATCCTTGCAGTGTGAAAGACTTGTGAGCTTATATTTATAAATGAGTGTATGCGTGAGTGTTTCTGTATTGTCTGAACGTAAATCAGAATAATCAATAGATCAAAGAACAGACTAATGTTCTTGTTAATTTGAATAGTTACAGAGCTCTTGCAGCTTTCTTGACGTATTTAGACACCCATAGATTTCTCTTTCTTTAAATGCTGAGGAGGTCATCGACTAAACTAATAAATAAATCAGCACTGAGCGTTTCACCTAAATGACGCAAAATAATGCGGTTTTATGAGCTGATTTGATATTTACTTTACAATGGAAATGGCGTGAAAAATGATTCTTTATGATTTGCAAAAAAAGAAAAAAAAATCATACATAACTTTCTCATATTCTTTTAGGGATTTCAAGCGGAATTCGGACTCATTAATTTCCAGTATATAACTCTGAATAGCCCATAAAGATAAACTGAAAGAAAAAAAATATATAAAAAAGACGACCAAACCATGAAAAAGACATATGGCACGACTGAGAATGAAGGCGGTGGCAGGGCTATTATTAGTGTAAAAGTTCCCGTTGCAGTCATTTATCTGGCACAACGTTACACGACAAAGGGCGTCCTACAAGTAATGTCCGGTAATGACCCACAAAAGAAAATTGCTCACTTGATATGACTGAGGGAATTGTTTCCGGTCACGCTTAGGGTAATTTCATAGTGGCAAGCTTAAGTGGCTTGCATCGTAGGGGGTCTGTTGCTGTCACGCAATACTCGACTTTACGCGGCCTGGATGCTGAGAACAGATGCAGCCTAGAGTAATAAATCGTTTTATAATTAAAAAATGCTCACGAGGAACGCTATTTTTATCAGCAATGCGTAAACTCGTGCCTGCGCGTGTGTGTGTGCATCTAACAATGTACGTATCGTATGTATATATATATATATATATATATATAATATATATATATATATATATATTATATATAATATATATATCTATATATATATAATATTAATATATTATAATGTATATATCTATCTATATATATATATATATTATATATAGATATTGTATGTATGTGTTGACACATTCTTGCATATTTTCTTTCAATACGAGAGATTGAAATCATTACATATTAACTTCAAATCTTCAACCTTATAAAACCGGGTGTTTCAAACATAGTATATACACCAAAATCGAAGCAAATAGTTATTGAATAATCGGTGTTTTGGGCTAGTGAAAAAATATCATGGAGATATTTTGAAAAAGTTCTTTTCTCAGGTCAGAAACAATTTTTTTTAATTGCAAAATTGTATTTGTATTGCTGTTCATTGCTTCCGCTTTTAGAAGAATTTCACATATTTTGAATCCTTCACATGAAATGAACCCGGTAACTTAATGCATAAAGGCCGCTTCTGCTTTTATTAAACTCAAAAATACTAAACTATTATTTCTTGATACACAATACACATACACAAACATATATATAACATATATGTATATATATATATATATATATATATATATATATATATATATATATATATACATATATCGATATGAATTTGTCATTAACTACACAGCGGAATGACGAATGAATGAATGAATCTGATAAGCCTTACCTATAGCAGAAATCATATGCCAAAATTAGGGCTGAAAGCCTACTTCAAATCGGGTAATATTTAGATAAAACCTGAGAGTTAGCTTAGTTAACTGTATTTACATTATTATTCATATCAGAAAGATTATACTAAGCGAGTTAAGGGGGATGTAAGGACCCCTTATCTTGTAGTACGTGAATGAAGGTCCGAAAGAGTGGGAAAGGGGGGAATTCTTCCACCGGAGCACACATAAAGTGAAAAGCCCAAATTCCACAGCCACTCTACCACACCCTGCAACGTAAACAATGGGAGTGAACAGATTGCAATTGACAAGTGGCCGCATGAAGGGGGGATGTACGGAAGGTACTACCCGGTGCCTCGATCTCACAAATGACATGAAATACAACCATTATACTAATTTACACTCCTGGCTGAAGGCCCAAGCCAAAGCACGGATATCATATCAACATAGGCTTCCCTCTAAAAATGGAAAAGGAGATAAGTCGAAAACATGAGACGTCTGACTGCTCATAACCCTGAGTTGCACGTTACCTGTCTGCAGGATATTCTAGGTGTCTTCTCAGGGAGGCGCTGGTGGGGGAGGGAGAGTCTAGGGGCACGACTAAGTTCACGTGGGGCGATCAACGGCCACCTTCTCAAAGGCGGGACATGGCTCAGAGGGAGCAAGGAGCGAGGACGAGCTCTAAAAGAGAAGGAAGAGCGTCGAACCCTTTTAACACCTCTGTCAAAGTTTCCCTACGTCTGGGTAGGCGGCGCTGCCTCCTTTCTTCACCCATCCAACACGTTCCCAGGTGACCTTGCCACAAGTTCAATATGGTAAACAAGCAGTCGGGCGAACAGAGGATGTTATAGGATTAATTCCTTGAAGGAAGTGGGGGGAGAAAGAGAGAGAGAGAGGCGCTAGTCGCCTGTATTTTATTATGGAATGAAAAATTATAATAGTATTTATTATGAATGGAAAATTATAATATAAATTGCAAGCTGAGATGGCATGGAAGGGGACCCTTCGCACAATATATGTCACAAAGAAAAGACCAGAAAAAAAGACGTTTGTCTTTTCTTTATACACAAAGTGAAATGAACTGAGAGAAGGGAAAATACGGTGGAAATTAACTAATGATTTGTAACTGCATTGATCACTGGCGACAGAGTAGATCTTATTAACGCACTTCTATGTTCAACCCATGTCCTTCCTTATTACACGCATGACTAATTTCAAAGAAGAATTTAGTAATGAGCGCTTCTTATCATCCGATATCAATCTTCTTGAAGCTATGTCATATTTTACTTATTTCTCTGCTATTATTTTCCATATTTGTGCGTCTTCTTTTGTCTACTTATTGTTAATACCCCAGTTATTGTTATCCTTATAGAAATTTATTTGCTATATTATTTTTCTTAAGATAAAGGAGCTCAAAACTTACTGCTACTTAATAGACTTCCTATCGAATATATTTCGTATATTCATATGGTATGGCTTAAGTTATAAGATTTCTCTTGTCTCTCAGTCTTTTTGTCTGTATGTCTGTCTATCTGTCTGCCTCTGTAAAGGCCTATAACGATATTTTCTCAAGATGAGGACCTATTATCCAATAGGGTGGGGTGATGAGAGCACAGTAAGATTCTTGAACTGAGAAATAGTCCGAATGTCAAGAAAAGAGGAATCGTTATCTGTGGAGTCAGAAACCCCATTTCTAAATCTTTATAAACTTTTTTAGATGAAATAAAAGATGGAGATGATATATTGTTTGCCAAATCCATTATCCGCAAAATAAAATCTAGATGCTTCAAGTGTAGCATAAATGCATGAAAGATATGTGGTTGTTCTATTACTGAATGAGCAAACACATGAAATGTTATATCTTAGGAATGAGTTCAGAGCAGTGGAGGGTCACTGGACAAGGGTAATTCTTACTTTCCTCGAGAGAGTGATTTGTATCATATCCCCTAAACAAGACATATACAGTCTTCAATTCTGGTAAGTAACCTTGATCCAAACCAAAAATCCATAAACCCTCTTTGGAATTCTCCTTCCATGCATTTATCTGTTTTAAAAAAATTTCTATTGAAAAAAAAAACTGGTCAAATTGTGGCCCCAAACGCTGAAATAATCACGTATTTACGCAAACCATACGAGAGCAGTTTACCCATGAAATTTTGCTAAAGCATAATATCACACATACACACATACATTATATATATATATATATATATATATATATATAGATACATTAGTATATATATATATTATAATTATCTTATATATTATATTATTAGATAATTTATTCCATTACATACACATAAATGAGAAAAGGTGAGAAATCATAACCATTTGAACACAGCAAAGGTATGACGAAATAGTAAAGAAAGAGAACGATATCAGTGGCGATCATATTCATCTCGAGGACGGAGAATGGAACATATTAAAGTACTCGTGGATATACCTCTCGTCTGCTTCCTGTTTACCTCATCGCACGAATGAGCGATTTCTCTGAGACATAATCGGTGAAGGGTACTTGCTTTCTCAGCGAATCTAATATTCTCGGGCTTCACTTCAGTCTTTCTCCACCTGTTTTATTCATTTTCCTATCTGCGCTTTGGTTATTTCTCTCGGGTTATTTTCAATTCATTTCTGTTGGGTCAAATATTTTTCGTACCTGGCTTTATGAATAAAATGATCAGACGACCTTTATTTTCCTGTAAGTTTCTCCCTAAAGATAAGTCTTAATTTCTTACCGACAATGATGTTATCAGCACATTCATCTCGTAACTATAATCATTTCCTTCCCAGGAAATACGTAGTTTATCCATCGGTAATTCATTGAAATAATCTCTCTCTCTCTCTCTCTCTCTCTCTCTCTCTCTCTCTCTCTCTCTCTCTCTCTCTCTCAGTTCAGTTCGAATGGTAAAAGTGTTACCCCGGACTATACAAAAATACACCAGAATACTGAAGACGTTGAAATAATGGTATGGGGTAAGAAACAAGAGAAATATTAGAATAGTTAGGGAAGTAAATATATGGGAACCTGATGATGATAAATGGAGCAAGAGCAGAATAATGAAGAGGGTAAAGAGGATAAAATCTAAATAAATAGATTTTACAAAAGGATCGTTCACTAGGAAACTAAGTTCAACTGCTTTAAATCCTGAATCATTTATTCCCATTTCTCGGACAGTTTGGAAAAAGTAGGAGACTGTTTACAGAAGACCTGCTTTGGTTTTAATTTTTTTTTCTTTCACTTTTACTTCCTTCAACCTTCAATATAAAACTAGGTTAAAAATACGATAAATAGCGGAGAATACGATAACGTACTTTCCATGATGAAGTGAAGAGATTAAAATGAATATCCTGCTCAAAAGAGAAATTGAATTAATTCCACTGGAACGACTGAAGTAGGCACTTAGAAAATGATGGTGAACAAATTAAAATCAAGTGAATGAGTCTGCAAGGAATATGATGAATGATAAGTGCATGAAGATCGCGTTTTTTAATTTTTATTTTTATTATTTTTTATTCAACTCAAAACATTTAGGTGATATACCTAACACGGGCTTTCATTTCGGAGAATTTCCCGACGTAAGCAACGTGTATGTATGTATGTGTGTGTGTACATATATATATATATATATATATATATATATATATATATATATATATATATATGGTTTATTTACGTATGTATTTAAGTATAAAGATACTTTACCCTACCGTCATTTTAGTCATTTTTAAAAGCACAAAGTGGGAAAATATAATATTAAGATTCCATCTATGTCCTTCTTTAAAAAGAAATATCAACTAAGAATACAAACTGACCGAACGTCAGAAGAAAGAAGAAAATTACAGAAGGAATGTCGAGGGAAAAAAATGACGTGGAGGGAGACCTTAGGGTGAGAGATGCAGAGAGACAAAAGGAAGCAGTGGCGGCGTGGGTAGGGGGTCGGTGTGTGGGGATCAGGAGAGGGAGGGAAGGGGAGGGGGGAGGTGGAGAGACTGGCAAAGAGACCCAATAAACGGATTCTAACCCTGACGAATCGTTGACTGTGGAGACAGGCACCACTATTTTATATCCTCCAACTCTGTTAATTACATCTCCGCTGGCCAGGACAAAAATGGGGAACCAGTTTTTACAGTCCCGATTTTAATTAAAGATTTGTTTCAGAGTTCTATGTTTAAACTTCTGGATATGAAACGGGAAGAATTTCTGGAGGAAGAAAAAACGAAAGGGAAAAAGCGGACATACTTTTCCTGGTATAATTGATTTGTTAAGAAATTTTAGATTCGTCCGAAAGATTTCATTGGCTACGTTAACTGCCTTTCAGTCCGATCGTGCTTTGATGTGAAGTGATATGTGTCAACAAGTAAAATGAATTATATGTCGGTTTAAGAAATGACTTTTAAATGTATTCCTGATCTTAGGTATTTCTCTAAAATATTCATGCATATAGTACATTCACAGCATATTCGTTTTAAATACACAAAAATGTTCACTGTTTCGCGATCGCATTTCGTATGCTACTGCGCTTTATTTTTTATTTACCGCGTTTGTATTAAGAGGTATTACAGGGATAATTATTGCCCTAGGAAGGATATGCGCAGCTTAGAATTCTAACATTCCAAGACAGAATAACGTATTGTGGTGGGTGGTGAACCCCTTTGGAGAAAATTCCCGTATATGGTGAATTGACCTTTTAGGTCAAAGAAGCCACATACGTCAGGACAGCCTATTGAGGACTGTTACCAGGGTGGTAGAAATGGTACAACCTGGGCATCACTGTCCCTTGAAATGCAAAACAGCTTTATGAGTTAGAAAAAAAATAAAACACTTCAAATGACTGATGGATATTGTCTCTTTAGGACAATAGTAAGGAGATGAGTCTGGTCTATTTTATGTACAAAATAATAAGATAAATGGAATTTTCAACGCATTCTATAGCAAATGCGTATGACTGACGTCAATGGCTGATGCAAGAAAGTTATATTATGACTTACTAAACTGCTCCCTGCAAAGGGTGATATATTGTAAAGTTTTCTAAGGTATGAATCTCTCTCTCTCTCTCTAAGAAGTACAATACATTATATTTCACAAAAAATGGTAAAACGTGGTAGGTAACTAGACAAGTCCCAAAATTCAGGAAGAAGCAAGAGTTGGAGTTATTGAGATGTGAGCTGTTAGAGAGGAGGAAGGAGAGTGGGAGGAAAAACGAGACCCAATAAACGGGTTCTAACCCCGAAGGGATCGTTGACTGCGGAGACACTTATCTGCTAATTACACTTCGGTTGGTTGATAAAGAAAAAAAAAGTGGGAGGTTCATATTTGGAAGTGTATTTTGTTCAATTTTTTTATATATGAAACAAGCAGATTTGCAAAGACAAAGAAATTAAGCAAATCGTTCAGTATACTCACTTTCACTGATAATAAAATAATATAAACGGACCATAAATTGAACTTTTCAGCACAGAAAACCGCACGGAAAATCATACATAATGGAAAACTGTTCTTTAATGATAAAGAAAATCTGACGGCGGCATTAAAAGTTTTCAGTGAAAAGCAGTCACGATGGGTAATGGTTAATTAATGCAAAAACGAACCTCGATGCCACAAGGATTTTGTGAAAATCCCACACAGTGGAAAAATGTTATATATAAAGATTAATTTTTTTGAGACTCGTCGTGCTGCAGAAACCATAAACATATCTCTATATGAGAACAATCTTGAATCATTAAAAGTTTCTCACTTCTTGTGACTCAGAAAATTCGAGATCCAAGGTGATGTGGACTTTCCATACAATAGATACCTTTTTTTCTGAAACGATTATAAGTTATTTACCCATGGTTTCTCAAATTCTCAAAACATCTGGAATATAAACTCATAATGAAGTAATCAACGTTTCCAGCATTTAATATTACTAGCCATAATAATTATACATATTTATTCAGTCCAGGTTGGATGACAAAAAATACAAATTCACGTTCCCTGAAAATTTACGAAGTAATAATAGAATAATTGCTAAGGAAGGAAACTAACAGAATATATTTAGTTGTTCTGTATACGAATGGTGCAGAAATATATAACCGTATATACATATGTGCCCAATGAAGCACGTATGGATAATATGCAATGCTCTCATCATTGAACGAAATTATATAAATAAACACTGGAAAGTCTCCGACCCTCAAATGCGTCCCCGCCCCTACCCACCCCAGCCACAAAAGAAAAAAATAATTGTAGATAAGAATACCTTGACAAATATTTTCAAGCAGCCGCTGCATATGATCAGACCTGTTATTTCCACCACTTTCTTCTGCTTCCAGCATAGCATGCTTGAATGATTTCTCCAAGACATATTCAGTAAATAACCTTCATATTCTTAGTCGATTTGAGTTTCTCAGGGCGTCAGATTCTGTATTTCCTCACTCTTATTTGATATCCTTTACTACTTATTCCTGTTTTTGTCTGTTTAACTCATACTTATTTTTCAGCTTGGCAAACTGATGATGTATCTGTCAGTTCACGTACTAATTGGTTAAAAGTTCCTTATAACTTGAGAATTTATTTCATACATATGTACAAAAAATGGGTTATTAATTTTAACATCGGTTTTTCACTTTATATTTTGTTTTCACTTCATCCTTTCTTAATCTTATGTTTCCGTAATGTATTAGTATTCTAATGTATTAGTATTCTCTCTCTCTCTCTCTCTCTCTCTCTCTCTCTCTCTCTCTCTCTCTGTTGTAGAATGGTGGAAATACTCTAGGATTACAACCGAAGCCTCCTGGCTTCAATATTTATCGGTGGAAGGAACGATACGTGTGTGCTCCCTAAAACCGAATGTGCTTCAGTTGACCTAAGCCCGAAACTTACATACTTCGTGATCAGTAACTCTTTCAAGATTCAGCAGGTTAGAGAGAGAGAGAGAGAGAGAGAGAGAGAGAGAGAAATAACATGAAGCTGATAAATGTTTTGCAAAAATTTATACCGTTACAATATACCTGAAATAGCAGGGTCTTGACGACTTACTCCGCGCCCCCCACGTAAGAGGATCCATTCGCCAGAGCATTTATATGTCTTTCTCTCCCTTTTAAAAAATTACCTCACCTTTGGAAGCGCTCATGAACTTTGAGGTAGTGGAAAGACCACATAAAAATAAAGTGAAATAATTGCAATGATATATAAAACTAAAAAAAGGAAGGAATATAGAAAGAGGGGCAACGAGAGAAGAAAATGAGAGGAGGCTGGGGCAGAAAGAGACACAGTAAATGGATTCTAATCCCTGAAGAATCGTTGACTGCGGAGACTGACAGCACTATTTTAAATTCTCTCGCTCTGTTAATTACATCTCTGCTGGTTAGGAAAAAGAGAATCCTTTTATTAGACCTTGTACCAGTTAAAGAATGATTGCCTAACTTTCACGTTTAAGCCATCAAATGGCAAGAGGAGAGAAGCCAACAGGGGGAGCTTCCTTCTTCAGTTTGAGTGGTTGAAGGAATTTTCGCATTCCACAAAAAGAAAGTTGGGTGAATTGCTCTGTGTAATCAAATATTCTTCTGAAAACTCATGGTGATTAAGATGAATGAATAAAAGTAAAATTAACTATGAAATTAGTGAGCAAAAAGGCTCATAAGCGGACAGACACAGCAAGTTCATTTTCGTTCCAACATAAGATTTCCAGGCGTGTGTAATTTGCATTTTTTTGCTATTCCAAATTAAATTTTGTAAATTTTAAAATACATTTAATGCTAAAGTTTTTAAACACAATTTGCTTGGCAATAAAAATACATAAACCTACTTTCGATAATGTTTACATACTTATATACATTGTCAGTCATATCATCCACACTCTAAATAGCACAATAAATACCAGAATCGATATATTCAAAGGAACCCTATGTATATAACTGATTAAGTGGAAGAGGAAGTTAGGAAACTTGACAAACTGAGAATACGAAGATGGATGATGCTGCTTTAATCTGCAAACACCGAAATCTTTAAAAAGCCTATTTACTTAGTATGTAGCATATATCTAGAAAGATTAGACTAAAAAAATCTAAGGCTAAAAAGAGATTGTGAGGACAGAGTATACACGAATTGATGAAATAATATTAGTTAGACAAAGGCATAATGATATCCAATCCAATTTCCTTGACTTGAAATTTAATGAAAGACTAATCAAAGAACGGCCAGGCGGAATAGGATTCGGAAATTAAATAGGACTGAAACTGTGCACGAAAGTAAGATTGCGCGTAAACCTAGTACAATCTACATTATTTCACTGGAATTAATCATGGCATCTTAATGGAATTATATCCGAAAAGTTTTGTTGACTTGAGAATAAAGCTTTAAGAAGAATGCTAGGCGTCAGATGAAGGACAGTGTTAAAAATGACATCATATGAAAAATTGACGGAATTTCCATAAGCAGATGAGAGAGAATGATGAAAGGGAGACGAAGACGTATATGTCCTCTGCACAACCTCTACGAAAATAATACCTGTCAGACTTGGAAGACCCATACCTCTCTGATAAGAGCTATGAGAAAGGAAGCTGGAGATAATTGTAGATCTGTAGAAGATAAAACAGTGGTAGACTTTTACAAACGAGATAATGACGATGAGGACGATCTAAGATATTCCTGAACGCACCAAAGCCTTAAAGTAGATCTCCTCATGTTGAACATAAACCGTTTTATGAGAGAGAGAGAGAGAGAGAGAGAGAGAGAGAGAGAGAGAGAGAGAGAGAGAGGATGATGTTATAGCTTTAAGGTCATTTTGCTTTGTAACCCAATTCTTAGAAGATGGGAAAGCGTTGCTGTGAACGAACTCATACTTGGGTAGCAGATCAGCAATTAACTTTAGGGGATAATGATTTTATTCCTAAAGCGACATTGTTATTTATTGCCTAGCGTTCATGCCTAAAGAAAAGTAAATTTAAGCTTAAACAATGCGATTATATTTTTTTCATGACGCCGTTTCTGTATAAAAGTATTACTTATACATAATTCCCCATTAATGACTGGGACTATACACTTGAATAAATGTAATACCTGTGGAATACAAGAAAGAGGAAAGCGAACAGAGAGAGAGAGAGGGAGAGGGTGTTGGGGGAGGAAGCGTGGGGGTGAGAGAACGAAGCTGAGATTGAGGGGCCATTTGTGGTCAATTTTCCACAATGGCACAGCGGTCTGGAGAAACTATATATCCCCCCCCCAACTAAAAAATTAGCTTTCGGATACAGACATCGCGAATGATCGAGGTAACCTTAAGTCTCTCTCTCTCTCTCTCTCTCTCTCTCTCTCTCTCTCTCTCTCTCTTATGAAATAGAATTTGTCTAGAACAACATATTCAAGATAAAGTCATATGTAACAAAGAGTTTTGTTATCAGTTCATATTGATATTTATTTCTGCAATTTACGATGGGCATGGAATTAGGATAATGTTATTAGATAAAGCATCTAAAAGAATATTTCAAACAGTATAGTGTAACTATGCATAATTTATAATTACCTTGATGAATGTACCTGTACCGTGAAATTGCTATCTAAAATTGTGCACTATAATAACAAAACATATGAGGAAAACAGCACACATACACACATAGGCAAACAAACACTGGCCACTTAGTGTCCTCTTATAGTCCAAGTCCGAAGAAAACAAGAAAGAAGAAAAAAAAAACTAGCGTGAGAGGAGGAGAAAGTCTCCTATTAAGCTTAACAGAGCAGTGACCAAAATAGCATCAATAACACACAGAGAGAGAGAGAGAGAGAGAGAGAGAGAGAGAGAGAGAGAAAGCCACCTTGCTTCTAAGAGGAAGAGGATCGAGAGATGAGGTGGGAGTGGGATCACAGATCAAAAGATGAAGTCTCACATTCAACCCTGCTGAGGGGTGAGACAAAGGAAGCGCACCTTACACGAAAGCAGTGCTCCAAAGCCTGTACGAATAATGTAAAATAAATCATTAACATCTGAGGGGGAAAATATGGCCACTAACCAGTCCACCTGATCTTTCAAAAGCAATATTAGGATTTTCAACGGGATTGTCCAGGATATCGAACAATATGGAGCTCTCTGGAATCTCATGTAGTGGTGGAAGTACACTGAAGATCTCTTCTGAAGGGTAAAACTAAAAATACAACCTGTCTCTTTTATATATATATATATATATAATATATATATATATATATATATATATAATACATTAATCATTAATTGTTACCTGGGGAGCGCACAACTGTTGGGGGATAACTTGAATGTATCTGAAAATAACCAGGACAAGGAGATGCAATCATATAAAAAATACTTAGGCTGAGGGCTTGCTTCAGAGTAGGTGATGATTATGTAAACTCTAAGGTTAGCTTAATTAATTAATTAATATTTAAACGTTTTAATTATTGCATTATAATTTTCTCAAAATTGATGACTTCATCACCAAATTTGATAGTTTTCTCGAATACTAGGCTTAGTTAAATTGTCTTCTCACCTCCGCTATAAAGAATCATTTCACATTGTATTGTATGTCATACTTCACTGCCCTGCGTTTCAAAACTTTTTTTACAAAGGTCAAAGGTTTTCCAACTGATTTAGGACCCTTTTTGCATGCTGAATTAAAAAATACAGTTCATTTTCCTGGGTTAGGACTGGTTTCTAAGACAGTCTATTTCTATTCCAGCATATTTTTCAAAAATATCGAAATTATCCAAGCGTTTATGGGTTTTGTTTTTGCAAAACGGGTCGTATAATTATTTTTATTTCTCTTTTCAGGTCTAGATATGTATAAAAATGGATCGGAAGTGTAAAAACCATCCTAATAGGTTCTGTTACATTTGCAGACATATGGTTCTTCCAGACCGCCAAGCCAAAATCACGGATTTTGTGAAGAAGGCATATCAAGCTTACTTTGGAGTCAAATAGGGGACCAGGATAAGCCATTCGCTCCCCATATCTGCCGCAAAACATGTGTAGAGAACTTACAGGATTGGAGGAACAAGAAAAGGAAGAGTACGCCATTTGGTGCCCCAATGGTTTGGAGGGAAGGGAAAGATCACATTACCGACTGCTAATTTTGCATGACAAATCTAAAAGGCGTCAATGGCAAGAACAAGCACTATGTTCGATACCCTGATGTTCCTTCTGCCATAAAGCCAGTCCTCCATGACCCTGATCTTCTTGTTCCTGAGCCAAATGTCACCATGGAATCTAGTTCTGATTCCGAATCTAGTGACATGACTGATACAGCTGAGTGTTGTGCATGCAGGCCAGGAGAGGACAACCAACCTGTGCCTTTGATCCAAGCCGAACTCAATGACCTGACACGAGACCTGAACCTTTCCAAGGAGTCTGCCCAGCTACTGGGTTCTCGTCTTCGAGAGAAACATCTGCTGGCACCAAGAACAACATTCTATTGGTATCGGGACCGCAAGAGAGAATTTAGTAAATTCTTCACGTTTGATGAAGCTTCTTCACTGGTCTACTGTAACAACACTGCTGACCTGATTGAATTACTTGGTCTGAAGTATGAAGCTACGGAATGGAGACTTTTCATTGACTCATTTAACAGAAGTCTCAAGGCACTACTTCTGAATAATGGAAAGAAGTTTTCATTAAT
>NC_087201.1:126649345-126676845 GCF_015104395.2 Macrobrachium nipponense
AAGTCGTCGCTCTCCAACCATTCGGTGGTTCGAGCCCACCTGGTTACGGATTGCTTATCACATAAAAATCTATATTGATGCTGATCCTCGAGTGAATTTGCTATTACACGACATTGGCAGCTTGATGTTTGACAGCATATATATATATATATATATATATATATATATATATATATATATGTGTGTGTGTGTGTGTGTGTGTGTGTGTGTGTGTGTGTGTGTGTGTGTGTGTATATAAGCACAGGTACTAGACACAAATCCTAACCAGCTTCCCCTTGAGATTTTTAGGACTTCCAGTGGAAGACATATATTAAGACGAGAAAATTTATATTTTATGTGATAAGGTGACCATACAAATAAACGTATAGAAGTCTGAATGAAACAGTCGTGTCTGACAGGAATAAGGAGCTGAAAGCATTTTGTGACCGAGATCAGCGCTCCATAAACATACCTTTTCTTTCCAAGCAGGTGGTCTCACACTTTAGGAATTAAGACACGAAATAAATTAGTAGAATTTATATGTTCCTAGGTTGCTGTTCATATTAATAAGAATGTGTATATATATATATATATATATATATATATATATATATATATATACATACATATATATATATATATACATACATATATATATATATATATATATATATATATATATATATATATATTGTAACCTATAACAATCTTATTGTCGAAGAGAAATTTCGAGTCTGTCAAAACTATTGAGTCTAAAGCAGCCCACGGATATCGAATTATTTTATCCTGAAAATAATTAGCATCTAAACGGCATCATATCGATCCTGACAAAAATTTTAATCCAATATTAAAAATTATTACACGAGTAATCGGGTTCTTAAAGCCACACGTGTATTCAGTTGACTACATATTAAGCCCAAAAATCACTGATTCAAATCTCCGTTTGGATAGGTAGGTTCATAAAATATAATGTGCTCTAAGGGCAAATTTTCCTGAGACAGTGATTCTAACATTAACTTGCTATTTTGGGCTAAATATTTGAACATAAGTACCTGGGTCAATGTCTACCGTTGTTTCAAAACCGAGTCACGGTTCGAATTCTATAAATATATATATATATATATATATATATATATATATATATATATATATATATATATAGTGTATGTATATATATATATATATATATATATATATATATATATATGTATATATACATTTATATATATATATCTAAAAACCCGAATTATCATGAAAGTATTATGGAATATTGAAACCTTATATTAGTATTTTAATAAAACGGCGGCAAAAAGTTTACGGAAGCGAAGTACCTGCAATAAAATGCAAATAGATCGGCTTCAGTTTTGGAATACCTTAACCGTAAAAGAATTCTTAGTAAAATTTACTAATATTTCCCGTTCATTTTCCTATTATTTATAAGAACAAATCCAGTTATAGTCTTGGAGCGTAAAATCTCCTTATGATAAGCTTCATAATCTGAAGCACCGATACCGTCAGTATTATATTGACGCGGCGGGAACTAACTCTGTTAACTAAGTTTACAAACAAACTACTCGCGACGGATCCGCCACGGCTGCTACTCCCATTCCTACGCTCTCCCTGGACACCCTAAAGAAAATGGAGAAGATACACATTCAATAACAAGAGATGCAAATCCAGGGACGCAGTTGGGCGACGTGTTCCCGCCAACTGTTTGTATCTTTTCATTAAACTTTGGCGCCAAACTGTTTTCGGATTCAGTTGTTGGTTTCGTCGTCTCTATGTGCCCAGATGATATATTCCAAATGGAAAGAAGAAGTTGATAAATGGATTCTTGATAACGGCACTATCCGAGAAAAGTTCGTCTCGCAAAAAAGGAAAAGGACATCTAATTCGTTTTATATGGACGTACTTCGAGAAGTTTTAGAAGCATTTAGGTACATGCAAGAAAGTATTGACGTATAAATATACATATAAACTGCAAGATGCTAAGGGCTCTCTCTCTCTTTCCTGTGTTGATACACACACACACACACATACACACACACACACACGCATATATATATATATATATATATATATATATATATATAATAAACTAGAGTAAGTTCACGTTAGAACTGATAGAGGGGCAATGTATGGTATATAGAGCAATTTGATGGGAGCGATGAAAAGTTTCCATGATGGATGTGGAGCACAGTGGAGCACATAGTATAACTGTTTGTAGAGGGGAGAATGGCTGTAATAGTGTAGAAGTGGGTGTGTCACGTCTCCATGGCTGTCTGATATCTTTATGGGGGGAGTAACGGCGGAAATCAGAGGGCACGACATGAAAGTGCGAAGTTGCGAGATAAAAATAAGTCGTGAGTGGATTTGACAATAGTTTCTGTTTACAGAAAATGGACCAATAAAAGTTGATATGGGTGGCGAGAGTACGGAAGAAGTAGATTCGTTTAGATATTATGGAGTAAATCATGTGGAAGAAGTACAGATTCGCTAAGGAATTACGGAGTAAATATATTGAATGATGGTAAGATGAGAGAAGAACTAAGGTCACTTAATAAGCGAGGTTATAGAAATTTAATAAATACATGGCTGACGAGATGAAACAGAGTGTTTTGAGATTTTTCAGCCAAGTGTTAAGAAAGGCGGACGAGAAACACTTGTTTCTGTTTTGGTGCATTTTCAGTTACTTAATTCAACTGCAGCTTATGATTATTTACTAACTGATAATCATCAGCCAAAATAGACCAACAAATACAATTGCAGTTAACTTAAAATTCCAGCAACCCTGTTATATGTACATACATACATACATACACGCAAACACACACACATACACATACACACACACACACACACACACATATATATATATATAAATATATATATATATATATATATATATATGCGTGTGTATGAGAAAACTGTCTAGCTCAGACTTGAGCAAAGAGCTCCCCTCTTGTAGAAATAATAAAATGATAACAATGGCTAAAATAAATATTTCTGCTACGCATAGTTTTCCCTCTTCTTTTCCTTGAAAGAAAGGAATGAAATTCTATAAAATATCTTTTACTTTCGTAAAATATTTTATAATTTTAATTGTTAAAATTGAAGATCACACACACACACACCACACACACATATATATATACATATATATATATATATATATATATATATATATATATATATATATATATATATATATATATATATATATTACCATATAAATCAGATGTCGTGGTGCCAAACAAACAAAAAATGAGATAAAATAAATCTAAATTACATAAAAGTGTAAAAAGAGTAAATAATGAAAACCAACGAAGTTCATAACCTTTACGTTTAGTGCATCGTAAATGCTATCTACCCCTCTTCTAACAGATAATGAACACAGTAAAATGGACACTTAATCATTCTCTGCCGCTCCAAATTTTGTTTGTGTATGGTCGTATCTTAAAGTCACCGCGAATCATCACTGGCCTCTCTCCTAGCTAAGGTTGCTAAAATGGAAAAGGAGAGAAGAAAGGTCGCCATTTTTCTGCATCTCCAGCAGTGGCACAACAACTTAATGTCCAAGTTTATCACCTAAAACAACCACCCTTTCACCGCTGGCAAACTTCAACAACGGATCAAGTTACCCACAGAGACAGGAGTGGAGGGAGTTTTCTGTCTCTACAATATACAAAACTTTGAGCTGCTTCGCTTATACTTAAAGATAAAAAGATCGAGGAGGTGCATGTAAAATTGCATAACAGTATTCATATGTACGGGCACTGATAAATACGTTTAGTGGTACAGATGAGTATCTTTATTGCCTTCACTAATTCTGTAATTAATTATATATATATATATATATATATATATTATATATATATATATATATATATATATATATATATACATATATGTATATATTTATATAATATAAATACATATACATAAAGTATATACATGTATATATACACATATTTTTGCATGTATAATTATATATATGTATATAAGTATATACATACACATGTGTACAAATATACATAAAAATTCAACGAACAGATGAAGCAACTATAAGATAAGTTATATTTTTCAAACTGGTCGTGGTTAAATCAGCAGGGGTCAAGGAATGTCACACAGCAACTTCCGTCCAGTTTGTTAGAAACAGTAGGTAGTATGTCTTTTACACGCAAATATGTGCACACAAGAATTATTTTCTTCCAAATTGTAACGTACGTTTGTTGCAGAGAACTAACTATACCCACTTTTATACCGAGCTAAAATCACTATGTGATATTAGCAATAATAACAAATCATAAAATAAATTGAATGAATACACATAAAACTTCAGGCTCACGGATTCAGTTTTAGTTGATACCTGGAATTTTGAGGGTATGACTCTCTCTCTCTCTCGCTGTGTGTTTCTATTTTGCTCCCCTCCTGTTTCTAGTAATCAAGTACGTAATATCTGGCAATTAATGTAATGACACCAACCTTGCCACCAGGTGTTTAGAGTTGATGTTCCATGTTAGGTTTTGAGTGGAACTGCTAAAACCCCACCAGGTTTAGCCCTGCACTGATATCCGATCGTCAAGCTCTCTCTCTCTCTCTCTCTCTCTCTCTCTCTCTCTCATTTTCGTTACCGGCGTCAATAACCTCGTCGTTGCGACGTCAGTAAGAATTAATAAATCAATCAATCATTTTCGTTACAATGATGATTCACTGACTTCAACCACAGAATTAATAGCCTATATTTTGTTTTAGATTTTCTTAGATCATAAAGTTGCAGGCTATATTCATTATCTTCTAATAACACTTATATTGTGTATTGTTCACTGTAGGTTTAGATAATAACAAGCAATTGTTTATATTTGATTACTCTCACCCAGAATTTCTTTTCTTTAGCTTATAATACACTCCCTCTGACTGGTAATGCAAGAAAGTGAAGGCATATAAGGCATATAAAGTCCGCGTAAAATTCTGCTTCAACATAGCGATGATATTCTTCATGCAAGACAGCAAGCAGAACAAATTCTATGGATACAGTTCCCAGCATCTTTTTTCCCCTCTTTCTTTCATTATTAGAATGACTTATTATTAACTAAGATCGACCAAACTGCATTTTCGTTACCAAATTTTGTCTCAATCCTGTATTTCTTCATACTCCTTAAATCTAATATTTTCTATATATTAGAATACCGAAAGCAAACTGATACCATCACTTCTCTTTGCTTTCCGCGAAATTCTGGCGAAACTTTGAGCAAAAGAAAATAGGAAGAAAACAACGTAGAACGTAAAATCAACACCTGCCGTCATCTGAAAGACAAGAATGTCTTTTCAAGCAATTACGTTCCTGGCGGAGTGACTATCAACTCGATTCATACGAAACTTCGCCTCGAAAACTTGGCAAAGACCGTCGAGAAACTAACATAAATTAGTGGAAGTCCCTGAAGTGTGTACTGGGGTGTCAGCAAGGATGGAAGAACATTCGTATTGATTCGTGCATAACGCGTCCTTGCTTGAGACCAGTTATGCACTGACATTGTTTGGTAAAGCTAATAAGAGTGGCTGCTTATATTAGAAGCATTAAACGTTGGAATTACCATATATACAGTCTAATAATATATATATATATATATATATATATATATATATATATATATATATATATATATATTATTATACTATATCATATCTATATGTTTGTGTGTAAGATTCTAGAGCTTGGGTGAAAGCAATGTTGAGTCTATTTCCAGCATCTATTGAACACCTGATACTTTAGTCGACTGCTGTGGGTCGAAACCAATTTGGAGAATAGCATGGGGCTGGCATCATCCAAAAAGATCCTTTGAAATCAGAAGGCTTACCTATTCTAGAGACGCATTTAAAGGGAACTTGCACGTACATGTTTGTGATAGACCTGATGAACTCTTGAATTCACGATTCCCTCGTACTTTTTGGATATATGATTTTTACTAAATGCTTTGAATTCAGGCGTGAAGGTTTAGAAAGTCTTTTTACGTTAGTGTGATTCAGAGCCCTGCATATTAAGTAGCACTGTCACATGCTGTTCATGAATAGCACCATTTTTATTTTTTTATTTCCTTTGCAGCTCAGGCAGTCTAGGTAGATATTCGCTGTAAATTTCCTTTGTGAAGCGTTAATTTCTTTCTACAGCTTTTACGATCTTAGTTTGCTCGATGGCAGAGGAGAGGGAAATCTAGAAATCGGCGGATAAACAGATTGGAAGTGATACTGGAATGGAAAAGCCTTATGCTTTAGAGAAAAAGAGTGAGGTAGAACCTACACCTTCGCTTTCAATAGCATGAGGTTTGGTTCCCTTCATTACCCAGCCAAAAATATCAGAGTAGAGATGTTTTCCAGAAGAAAGGGAATGTCTAGAGATTACCAAGACCACTGAATCATCGACTTATCTACTTTCAACAGCTGGATCCGTGATGAACCGTCTGTATTGAAAATTTCTACATCTTTAATCTTTTAAACACTTATACAGAAGGTCTATAAACAGTTCGTCGAACACCCCAACGCCACCACGCATTTTCTCTTGGACATTAAGGCGTTCCCATTCCAGTACCCATTCCAATCCATCTATTCACAGATTTCCAGATTTCCCTCTCCGCTGCCATCGAGCAAACTAGGATCGTAAAAATTGTCGTTTCGCGAACAGACTTATAAAAAAGAAATTAACACATTACAAACGAAAAGGAAATAATCAATAAAAATGGCAGCTATTCATGAACAGCATATAATTGTTACGGAATATACCTCCTCCTACGACAACAAACAAAAGTGTTTTATTACCATACAGCAAATACGCTCAGCTGCGTCCTCCTTTCATGCTTGTTTTTCAGCAAAATTAAGCTTAACCCATATTTTTCATAGTTGCGGTGGTTTACTAAGAATTTATAGGCAGAGTAACTAACGGTGTGATAAAATTACTGCGAGAAAAAGTTCCCTGAGAAATACGACATTGTTAACGAGAATTTTGTCTAGAAATGAGAGTAAACAAAAAGCATTTTTTCGGCGTTCGTAATACTTTAACCTGGTATGCTAAATTTTACTAGACAGTACACTCATCTGCGTAATAATACTTATGCGCGCCCTAATGAAATATAGAGGAAGCCATATTCAGGGCTTTAGAGTTTACGTTATCACTTAAAACCAAGTTTATCAGTTTTTCTTCTTGGCTAGTGATAGATAATTTACATAGAGACAAAATAATAATACAATTGTTTAGAATGACTATATGCGGTCGAACAGCAGTGCATAAATATAAATTATTCCTTTCAAATTATCTCATATTAAATGAGAATGAACAGAACTGAATATTCGCAAAGTTTTAGGAACCTGGTCCATTTACCTTCAACATTTCCTTCCTTTTTAATATCCTCGTATTCAGTAAAGAGCTTCAAGAGATAATCAATTCAATCCGTTTTTTATATCCGGTTTTATAATATATTTTAGGAGAAATAAATGTAAAAGAAAAAAATTGCATTGAGGAGCTCCACGTGAGCAAACCATTAGGTTTATAATCCTGAAGACAAGTGGGGTATAATAGGCTCTAAGTCCATTGCAAGAATGCCCTCGTATTCCCCGAAGATTTCCAGAAGTGCGCATCTCGCTGCGTCATTAGATTGATCCTCTTCATCACCTCTTTGGAAATTAGTGCCTCTCTCTCGCTCTCTCTCTCTCTCTCTCTCTCTCTCTCTCTATTAAGGGATTTTGCTTGTGACATTTCATTCGCTGGTGACGAAGTGTACGAGTATGTGCGACTAATTGATTTGAAGCAATTTTTTTTGGAATAGCAAATTTCTTATCCTCATCTAATTAACCCTAGTAAGTTTATTCCTTTGACGCTCTATTTATTTGCGAATCAGGAAAAAGGGTATGAACGCTATGAAATGTATTAACGTGGCTATCTATATATTCATATTATTTAAAAAAAAAAAAAAAAAAAAAAAAAAAAAAAAGATAAGTCAAGAAAATTTCGGAAGACTTCCATATTCGCCTCAGTGATTTACTTAAGAATCCAACGTAATTTGACGAAAACATTCAATCAATTTTTCACTTGATATTTGTGAAATTTAGTGATTCAGTACAAAAATGGTATAGCATCACTTTCTGATTTAACATTAACCTTAACGAGATCAGGAAGTTCATGTGGTTCGGTATAGTATAACCTTTATTTCTATTATATATATGTATGTATATATATATATATATATATATTATATATATATATATATATATATATATATATATTAGTTATTCTTATGCTTTAAAGTGCCAATTTCGGCATGCATTATTTTCAAGTAACATTGTTTGAAAATAAATTAATGATTCTCTCCTGCCACATCAGTAACTGAAATTACTTATTCGCCAGCATTCTAATGATTTCTTGAGCTGCCATTTCATATTTTAAATACACTGTGAAAGTGGCCTTTTGTACGGATTTCTTGTCCTCGGAGCATTACTTTCACACCAATAGCTTCATTAATATCATCTTCTATTCCCTGAGTATAACTGTATATTGGCAATTCGAGTTTTTCACGATGCTTATCAATAAAACTAGACAAAATAATTAGGATTGAGTTCTTAGTGGTATGCTAAGACATAGTTTTTGGCTCACTATTGTTAGATAGATTACTAAATCGTTCACTTAATTTTCCTACACTATATTATATTAAAGTCGCTGTAATCACACGGCTATGGTAGCCGTATTCGAAATGTGAACTTCGACAGTCTCATCAACCTTCTGAGTTATCCATTTGTCATCAATAGTAGATTGCACTACTTTTCACAATGGACACATACACATACACACATTTATAGACATTCATTGTATGTGTATATATATATATATATATATATATATATATATATATATATATGTGTGTGTGTGTGTGCTTAAAAAGTCACAGTAGATGCACGTGACTTCATTAAATAAGCGAATACCACAGGAAAATGACAGTCAGAAATCCAAGCGTTTTCGAGTAAAGACGAAAGCGCTCTTGGATTTCTGACTATCATTTTGTTTTCCTGTGGTATTCGCTTATATATATATATATATATTATATATATATATATATATATATATATATATATATATATATATATATATATATATATATACATATACGCATATAAACACACACACATATATATACATATATATCCACACAATATATAAACATACACATATATAGATATGTATATGTGTGTGTGTGTGTGTGTGTGTGTGTGTGTGTGTGTGTGTGTGTGTGTATGTATGTCTGTATATCATTGCATAAGAAATACAGATTTAATGAAATAAGGATATGTATTCCCTAGATTCTTCCAAATGTTTGTATTGTTATCACAGTATTTATGAGCGCCTTTGTAAGACAATAAAGAAGTTTGAAAATACCCAATGGAATATGCCAACCATTAAAAAAAATGACTGCATTGTTCCTTGTCGATATAAAAAACTGATTTAAGCGTAGCAAGCACGATCAGCCTTTGTTTATCAGTGTAATCCAGGTAATTTACAAAGATTTTATAAAACTTATTCTTTAGCATATTTACAATAAAGTTTTTCAGACATTCTGAACAATTCTATTATAGGATCTATTTTCTAAAAGAATGTTGTCATCATTCTTGACAAACGATACGACACCATATCTAGGCTGATAAACGATGGTGCCGACAAAGATCCGTGTAAAATTATTCTTCGGTAACCTATTTTAGTGAAAGGTTTTACTTTGAGCAAAACTTCATAAAATCAACATTTGATAAACTTGATACTATATGGCAATGAAAGAACTAACCATTAATGTTATATTTATAATTGAATTCAATCATTATAAATTTAAATTTCCAGGAATTGTGCTTACAAGGATATCAATTAATGGAAGAAGACAAGTATCAGTAGTCTTGTCTAGCTCATCAGAAAACAAATTTCATCATTCACGTACAAAATAGTTACATTCAGATTGTCAGCTATTGGTATTTTTAATCAAATATAGTGTTACTTCTTCGGTCCATTCAAATCAGAGTAATATGGCTTGTACCTACAGTTTAAATTTTTGAACACAGACCCATTAAACATAGGTTTCCTGAATTTTGAAAGTCATATGCACACATATGTCTATACACAGATCCCTACTGATATATATATATATATATATATATATATATATATATATATATATATATATATATATATATCTGTGTGTGTGTATGCGTGTGTGTGTGTGTGTGTGTGTAGGTGTCTGCGCGTATAATATATATATATATATATATATATATATATATATATATATATATATATATATATATATATATCTGTGTGTGTGTGTGTGTGCGGTGCGCGCGTATGTGCGTGCGCGCGAGTGGTGTGTGTGTGTGTGTGTATCTATATACATATATATGTCTATATACAGATCCATACTAATAATATATATACACACACACACACACACACACACACATATATATATATATCAATTCAAGCTACAAATGTCCTTTAATATCTAAATTCACTTTACCTCCCAAATGATATATTTTCATATATGTACCGAAGGGGAATTTTTAAGTTGATAACAATTTCGTCCCCCCATGGGATCGAACACCGTCCAGGTGGACGGGGACGAAATCAGGACAGCCAGTGACGCTATCCAATTGTTATCAACTTAAAAATTCCCCTTCGGTACATATATGATATATCATTTGGGAGGTAAGTGAATTTAGATATTAAAGGACATTTGTAGCTTGAATTGATATATAAATGGATCACGGTTCGATGTGATAATTATTCACATATATATATATAATATATATATATATATATATATATAATTATATATATATATATATATATATATACTATCTGCGTGTGCGTATAGTATACATAAACAGAAAACTAAATGAGAGAGAGAGGCAAAGTAATATCCTACTGCCCTCCCCGTCCCTCCCCATTCAGAGAAAGAGAACCATAAGGCGCTCCTAATTCATTAACAGCTCAGCCGTCTAACAAAAGAAAGACAGAAATCCTCTTAAGGCATCAGGAAATGAGAAAAAGAGAAAAGAAAAATAAGACAAAAATATCAGGGGAAAAAAGAAGGCAAGGGTGTTGCGACGTATGACTGACAGCATTTCATAAAGTCCCTGGGAATTGACGGATTGCCGAGAGCCGCTGCATATTAAGTGCAATTCCCTTATATTGGAAACCGGGGCGACTACGCTCCGCTCTTAATGGATTAAAATTGATTAAGGCAAGGAGAGGTTGAAACTCCGTTCCGGAGTTTATACATTGTCCTATCAACAATAATTGATACTTAAAAAGCTGCGGCTGATTTTACCACCAATAATATAATAAATTTACAATAATTTACAGAAAAATCTTCTTATCCTATTTGCTTGAAATCATATGATTAATAAAATTTCAATAAGCTTATCTTAAAAGCAATGGCTGTTCAATACTTTCATCGTGAATGAAAATATTTAGAAATTATTTGACAAGAGCATTCATTGTCTGATTTCTCAAAAGGGTGAGTACTACATTCAGTCAAATACTTTTATTCACTATATAGTATAAGTATTAATGACACTTGTCCTTTATTATTTCACACCTAAGGAAAACTTATAGATGTAATAAGCAAACATAAAAGGAGTCCTCGAATCTGCAAAAACATAACATTACCTCATAAACTGACACGTAACAAGATTTACTTTACCAGTGTGTAATAAATATCAAGAAATGTGTTTTGATCACTTTTGGAAATGAAAATTACATAATAATTAACAGACTATTATATTACATTCGTAAAATAAAAAAAACAGCTGAGAAGATATATTGATAAACCTTAAAATAAAACATTGCATCTACTCCTTGCAGTGTTTGCTATATTAAGAGTATAAAAGAGAATAGACACTAAATCATTATCTGTAATTTAATGTTATTTAAAATTCAGTATTAATTACTTTCTGAAGTAATTGACGTATCATTTAGAAGGGATACAGGAGATAAATAATATCATTATACACATACACATCTAGATATGAATACATGTGTACCTATATATTTTTTCTATGAGCCTGTTGGCTCTTTAATACATATAAATACACACTCACACACACACACGCGCACACACTCACACACACACACACACACACACACACATATATATAGTATATATATATATATATAATATATATAGTATATATATATATATATATATATATAATAAGAGCCAACAGGCCCAAGCGCAATATGTCTTGCCAATCGAATTCACTTATAATTAACGAGTGTGAGAATTAAGCCATCTCTGGTATCTTACTTATTTGGTTATTGAATAATAATTTCCCAATGAGATGAAGAGAAAGGCACACGAAAGACTTATAAATACATAAAATGGAGGCCAAAAACCTGCCACGAAAGCTTTGATCATGTGGATCCATACGGTGTGATGAATAAATGATAAAATACCAGAAGTTCCCAGAATCCCGGCGCTGTTTGAAAGCAAACGTATAAAAAATGTATGAAGACTTATTGACAGTAGTAATGACAATGAATCGTATGCGTTTTTCTCTCTTTGAGAACATATTGAAAGAATGCACGTTTCCTATTGGGAAATCTGTTTAGACGCACAAGCCTAAAACAGAGCTTAGCGAAAACAAATATTATAATCAATTAAAAGTTTTTTTTTCTTATAATACTTAAAACATAGGTCTCTTATTCAAAGGAAATGCTCATAGTAAATTAAGAAGAATTTTAGATTACAAACCAAACCGCCCTTGGAGGAGGAAAACTAGGAAAAGAAAGGCTGTAGGAAAACGAGTGGGTCCTGAGTCGCGTGGGCGCGATGGACATCGTTCCTACGAGTCAAGAAAACATAATCATGAGGACAGTTCCAAACCTTGTCACTAGAGGGAATGAATGTGGAACTGGATCGTGCAAAGGATTCCAATCTCTGTAGCTTCAGCGAGTGAGCTCTGAATTCATGCTACAAGGAAAGGTGCACTCAGATATAATAGATTTCCACAAACCTTAATTGCCTCAATGGTCTAGGAACGGCTAGGTTTGAAAGAGCGCATCTGTCTGCCTGCAAAGTCATCAGTGATCATTGCTGTTATTATACAAGTCTCTTCTGGATGGAAAAAATGTCATGAGTAATGAGGTTGTGGAGTTTGTTCGGCATCTATGGAATTGTACTTCAGTGGATTGGCCTCTCCATTTTCTGCAAGTCACTGGTGACCAATGATAAAACATTTAATATGGAAAGCAAATATCTGTGATAGTACAGTAATTTCATTATTCTGAGCTTAAAGGTAACGTGAATATAAATGATTTCTAGTCGTCAATTCTCAATATGTATAAATGCAAAATTTCCTTTCGTGCATTTGTTGTCCATTCGATGAGGGCTGTAGAATGAAATTTCTAATAACTATGAAAATATCCATCACATGAACTGCATCGTTACCATAGCTTAACAAAAGACAATTATAGTTTCCAGGGTATAAGAACTGGAATCGTTCATATTCAATAATATTGCAGCCAAAGTCACTCTAATCAATTGAAAATACTTTAAACTTCTCTGCAAATGAAAGGAAATTCTATTTAACGTAGAAAATTGAAAACAATTTTTCCTGTTTATATTCAAGTACATATCAAGTATGGAATTAGAATAAAGGAGGAATTCATGTGACATTTCGGTTTCATCCTCTTTAGATTTGAAATAATCATTACCTAAAAATCTTCGACCGTCTAAAGTCTCATTATACATTACTTGAACGTAATTGTGAACACGCCTTTCTTTTTTTTTTAATGTCAAAGCGCCATATATCGGAGTTATAAAAAAAATTGATAATGAAACACTAAATAAAGTGTTGATCTTCAAGTCATTAGAAAAAAAGCCTGTTCGGCCAAACTTGATAAATTAGATGAGGGCTAGTTTGTATTTTGAATAAAAATGTCTTCAGCAAAAATGTTAAGTTATATCTCGTGTTGTTAGAGGCCGTGCTAATGTCCCTACCAATTCTCCATATATTAAAATAATCACGCGTCTCATGATTAAAAATTCTCGAATCAGCCTGCCACGAAGCACGTTAAACTTCATTTGTTTCCGCAAGGTGATTATCACAATTTCCTCCTTTTTAATTCACTCCTCAATTGAATAGTTACACGTCTGCCTGATTAGCGGCGGTGGCAAAAACCCAGCTTCGACTGCCGCTTAAATTCGCTCTCCCAGCAATTTAATTTCCCCTAATGCGACACATCATTCATGGAGTCCGACGCCCGAAGACAAAGAGGGCGAAGGGTGTGAAGCGGGAACCAAAAATGGCACGAAGTGCAAAGTTTGCCCATTTGCCAAATAAAAAATGAAATCGCATAAAGGGGATATATAGAACAATAAAAAGATTTTTAGACACAAAATATATTCCACTCCATGGAGTTCGCAGCCAGAGAGAGAAGGAGAGAAAGAAAGAAAGATAAAAAAAATGAGTAGCATAAAGATCATGGTGCCGCGGTGAGGAGTTACGTTGCGGGTAAACTTTATCGCTTGAAATGAAGCCATGGAATATACTCATATAATATGAGAGTATAATTAACAGAGAGAGAGAGAGAGAGAGAGAGAGAGAGAGAGAGAGAGAGAATAAAATGGAGACTGCTACATTTACATTAAAAATTCATCTATTCCATCATAACAGCGGAACGGGAGAGGAGCCCTCTTACAATAGCTTCCATATCACCTTACTGGACCTTCTCCCTCCCCTTCCATTCGCTGCCAAAACTTCAGTATTACAATACCTTCGAAATGACGAAAGTTAAGACCGCGAGTTTCTAGAGCTATTTTTCCTCTCTCTCTCTCTCTCTCTCTCTCTCTCTCTCTCTCTCTCTCTCTCTCTCTCTCTCTCACCCAACCCTTGGTTCCATACGTCTTCATTAAAAGTTGTCACACTCCTGCCACTTTCAATCAAAAGGTCCGTCCGTGTCCCTTTCTCTGTCGCCCTCCTCTCATCTATAAATGTTTCCGCCAGTCGAATGGAAACCAATTTTAAAACGCTGAGCCTCTTCTAATGATGGAATAGTTCAAACTTCAAAAGTAGAAAGTAATTGCCACAAGGGAAACCAGTGGAGTGAAATCACGGCCAGATATTGTTGAAGTGGTCGTGGAATATGATATAAACTGCTATTTAACCGTAGAAAAACAATAAAGAAACTTTTAAATTGGTGCATATAAAATTCATCTTGATATGTAGGTCACGAGGTTATAATAACGCTACTTCGGAATTGTGTCTGGTTGACAGTTATGTATATACATCATAAGTGAGCTGTGGACAACAAAATTCAAGAAAGGGATGCTGGCATTTCGTAGTCATCTGATATTATTCTGCAGACATTATGAAGTTCCATAACGTGTTACTGAAACCATACAATATTTTGAAAATATATCATAAGGGGGTTGAAATTGACACATCTGCCTACTATCATATGAAATTAACACGTACTGTTTTTGCATCCCTCGTGCAATTAAATAGTTAGTGATGGTAACTTCGCTATGTAACTTTATAACTTCCCTATTTTCATGTGGGACCGCTCTCTAGACTAGATCTGAGAAAAAATGTTAACTTTTACATACCTCTAACTATTACAGGGTGTATCAATATATATTATTTTTTCCGTTTTAACAGTGAAAGGGAAACGAATCATGATAATCATAATTCTAGTTACTTTATATCTTTCTTTAATTGTGTAGTTATTATTTTTTTTAATAAAGTAGTAACTACAACGACTCCCATATCAGCGCTTATTTTGTTGTTAATATTTTCTGCTCAGGACAACCACCAAGTCCTTTCAATTCCTAGACCAAATTACTTTAAAACTTATTTCAAACTGGAAGAATGTTTCTACAATAGGTATTTAACATACCCGATTAAAAACTCACACGTTGAAAAAAGACTAGATCATACTCAATCGTCTTCGGGCACTAAGATTGTGACAGAAAGTACTTCATTGCTAGAAGTTTGTAATCTTGAAAAAAAAAGAAGTTTAAAATGCTATTTTTGTAGACCGACCCGGTTTGCTTACAAAAGAAACAAACTATATACCATAACAAAAAACAAGCCACCTAAGTTTTGTGACGGGCATCACGCGTCCGTCCTGACTCATGAAATCATTTCGCAAAATTTATCTTGTTAATTTTCCTTATATAGTTCCTGCTTACTCACAACCAATATGTCATCTAGTTCAGGGTGCAATAACGTGTGATGCATCAATCTCTTTGTCCCTCTCTGAAAGTAATGCGCACTCTGACCACAGTTAATTTGAGTACTGAAAAACAGTTAATTTGAGTATTGTAAAACAGTTAATTTGAGTATTGAAAACCCAAGACGGAAAGCAATTCAGTCAAAATTACTGGCATCCGTATGCGTAACTACGACCTCTATCCTCGTAAAATTCAATCTAAGCCGTTATTCAAACCACACAAATTCAGATAATACGACCGTTCATACCATATCGTACTTTGCGAAAGTTATGAATGAAAGCACTTTCACTGACTGTAGAGTATAATGAATCTTGAGATGCTGAATGGCGCTTACCTCTGTGTTCGTAATTATTTCAACAAACAATTTTCTCAAAAAATGATAGATTTTTCGGATAAATAGAAAATCACAGCATTATAATAGCAGGTTTTTCGTTGTTAGGTTTACTTCATTCAAGATATAGGCGACGACAGCGCCATCTGTGACAACCATTGCCGAGCTCTGAATAGGTCCTCGACAAAAGATTCTTGGGACAATTTATTGACACTGCCAGCAAAGTCGTAAAGGGGTAATATGGTAATATGTTAAAAATATCACTGGGCGTGAGAGATATGAGACGGGGATACGGCTGTTAGATTGCGCCCATGACGTTATTAGCAATCCAAATAGGGAAATACTTATGCGCTATTCCGACATGGCGACAGCGCTCGATTCACGAACGGCGCAGACGAGACATCCGATTCGTTTGTGAATTTATTTGATGATGATGAAAGCCAGATGGCGGGGGTAGCGAAGGAAAGATTTTCTCCTTTTAGAGATCCAAACGAGATCGAGATCCTCTTATTACCGTGCCCGTCTCTGCGATATGAAAGGGGAGATTATCGTTTACATAAACCCTCTCTCATACTTGAATTGAGTTGTGTTCTTTAGTAATACAAAATTTGCGTTCACCCTAGCTACTATGTTAGTTTTAACAGAGCTCAAGATATCCTTCCGCTCAAAAATTTGTAATCCTTTACAAAATGAAAAACGTGAAAATAAAATTTTTATGACAATCAAAAAATAATATGTGATAAGAGATAAACGGTCAACTCATAAATGGGAAATCACTAATTGCAAAATATTTGATTCATATATAACCTTACTATACGTGACTGATCAGCCCAGACAGGCTAGATTTTTAGTCCTTCTCCCGCGTCCCGTTTGTTTGTAAGTTTGTCCAGCGAGAGGGAGGGAGAGAGAGAGAGATAAAACATCACAGCAAGAACTTGTTAAAATCTGTTAGGTATAAAATAATCAGTTTTGGCTATTTTTACCTTTAACTTTGGAACTTGAGGAAAATGTACTGAATGCGATTAACAAAAATACTAAAATCATGTATCATAAATCAAGTCGGTTTATCCGCGATTTCTCACACTATGTTTATAAATTTAAAGAGTTCAAAATGTGACACTAAAGTAATGGCTAAAACTGGAGAATGTACATCATCACTCATTAACTAATTACTTAGGTTATTTAAGAAAGTTTTTAGTACTAATTTAAGTGAAATAATCATAAATGAGTTTTTATTTTTGACATTTACGATGAATTTTAAATTAAACAAATTATTATGATGGATATTTATCTATTTAATTAATAAAAAACGGTTGTATTTTTTATGCGTGCATAGAGGGCACAGCACTGTATAATATGTAAGCTACATATTTAAATATTGTCCTGATTTGCATTTCCAAAATTAAGGTAAGCACCAAAGGGAATTATGTCTGATCAACACATCGACCCAAGACAGACTTCCAAAAGGCACGAATCTGAGTACCGTGCAAGTGGCCTCACCGTATCAAACCCAAAAGGCAGTGGCTCAAGACCTGGCCGTGGAAGAGCATCAGGAGTTTCGACAAAGAAGAGCGTGTGCATCGAGACTTTGCTGTGATGCAGTGATGCAAGATGTTTACAGAAAAAGAAAAAAAAAAGACCAATAAAAGGCATATGATAAAATTTATGGATAGACAATTTGGAAGGCATCAACGTTGTATTAGGTGTAAAAGTGGCATTGAAGCAAATGCGTGTTATGTCCTTCTAATATTATATATATATATATATATATATATATATATATATATATATATATATATATTATATATATATATATAAGAAGGCGTTGAAGGAGACAGCACTAAACATATGTCACTTTATTCTTATAACGACGTTTTGAGATCAATGTCTCATCATCCTGGCTAAAATAAGTTATAAATCTGATATAAAATACAGCATTAAATTATTTTTGTTGACATAAAAAACACATTGAATAAAGTAATACAAGAAAAGTCACAACATTGAAATACAAGTTACTCTAAAAAATGAAATAAAATAAAAACCAAATATATAAAAATACATAAAACGCATTATTAAAATTAGGAATAGTTAAAAAAATACACCTTGTCTCAACGACATTCGGTTGCTGTATATTGAAAGTAAACAAAGAAGAAGGGCCTGGTTTAAGCTATGTACAAGGGAACAGATGAAGAGTGGTTGTTTAAGGATGGAACAATATCTTGAAATCCTTATAGTTTATACTATTTTTACAAAATTTCCCATGATTTCTAATGTTAGATAGTTCTGGGTTGGACAGTTTACACCCTGTACGGAAACTAATGCCCATATGTGCATCACATCTCACCTTAAGCAAGCGGCGCGTGTTTCCAACGTAAGTCTGCCTATTGCATCGGCAGCAAGTATAATTCTAGACAACGCCGGATTGCATTAGGGGATGTAATCTCTTTTTATGACGCAACATACTGACATGTGATGCACATATGGGCATTAGTTTCCGTACAGGGTGTAAACTGTCCAACCCAGAACTATCTAACATTAGAAATCATGGGAAATTTTGTAAAAATAGTATAAACTATAAGGATTTCAAGATATTGTTATCAAGTCCATACGAATATCACCTTCCAATTTTAGAATCTCTAGCTATAAAGAAACTAGTTTCAACCTTAAACAACCACTCTTCATCTGTTTCCTTGTACATAGCTTAAACCAGGCCCTTCTTGTTTACTTTCAATGCGTTTCCCATACAGCAACCGAACGGCGTCGTTGAGACAAGGTGGCTTTTTTAACTATTTCTAATTTTAACAATGCCTTTTCATTTATTTTTATATGTTTGGTTTTTATTTTATTTCATTTTTTAGAGTAACTTGTATTTCAATGTTGTGACTTTCTTGTATTACTTTATTCAAATTGTTTTTTATGTCAACAAAAATAATTTAATGCTGTATTGTATATTAGTTTTATGTCTTTTATTTTAGCCTGGATGATGAGACTTTGGTCTCAAAACTTCGCGATAAGAATAAAGTGACATATGTTTAATGCTGTCTTCTTCAACGCCTTCTGATTTGTACTGTCGAAGAATAGCCTAACCATCATGTATATTATATATATATATATATATAATATATTATATATATATATATATATATATACATATATAAATATATATATTATATATATATATATAATATTTATATGTATGTATGTATGTATGTATTGTATGTAGTATGTATGTATGTATGTATTATGTATGTATGTATATGGCGTCTAATATGTGTTGATCAGAAACAATTCCCTTTGGTGCTTACCTTAATTTAGGAAATGCAAATCGGGACAATATTAAAATATGTAGCTTACATATTATACAGTGCTGTTCCCTCTATGCACGCATCAAAAAATGCAACTTTTTTTATAAATTAAATAGATAAATATCCTTCATAATAAATCTTTAAATTTAATGTTCATCATAAATGTCCAAAAACAACAAAAAGATTATTCCTTTTTTGGTTCTTGGAGCAAGACAAAAGGTGATGAAACTGTAACAAAAAAACCTCATAACATGATGCTACTTCATGGAAACAGGAAATTACAAAGCAAAGAGATATATGAAAACTAAACACAGAATCATAAAAAACTCCAGCTGCTATCTGTGAGATGAATGAAAGAATGGATGAATGATCAACTGAAGATACAATTAACTAGTAAATTATAAATATGTATATACATACATACACACACACACACATATATATATATAATATATATATATATATATATATATATATATATATATATATATATATATATTTTAAAGCTAGTGATTCCAAGGCTTTTAATCTACTAGATTTGTTTCTACTAGTATATGTTCGTAGTATTAAATGAAAAAGTCTATTCTATAATGATAGAATCGTGAGGAAAAGTTCGAAAAAAGTACATTATAAATAATCACTCAACAATAATGCCAAACATAAAGACTTATTCTGTTCTTTTAAACGAATTTAAAGGCAGCCGAACTGAAAAAGGAGATCATCAAAGACCAGACTTGAAGGTGCAACATTCGGATTCATCCCAGGTGAAGTTAACATCTTTCCATTAAGCAAAGACCGCAATGGAAGAGGCCAGTGCGTAGGATGTGTCACATCCCACCTCCCATAATGAGAAATGTTGGCGAACTTCCTGTTTACTTGCTAACAACATGGCGGCAAAACTCTTCCGGAGGGGTGAATTTCTCTTCTCTTTCTCTTTTGCGTTTCAAGAGAAAATAACAACGGTATTTACTGGGGGAAAGGACGAGCCTCCCCTGCCTCTACATCGCTACCGCTCTCGGAAAGGGGGGAGAAAAACTTAACCACTCGAAAAACTAGAGTCAGAAAAAGGACTTCCAGTTCCTTAAAAACCAAACCCAACAACCGTGCGACTCCAATAACTTGGTTGAAAAATGGCTGCCCACAGGGTGAAATTGCGGTTCCAGAGATGTGCAAGGCAGGGGGTTTCCCGGGGACCCCCAGGGCCCTACGACGAAAATTGGTTCAAACCCTAAAGTTCGTACAGATAGTCAAGGGATCCCTTCGAGAGAGACACACAGAGGGAGACGAGGTAGTAGAACTTCATATGAGGGTTATAGAATCCATAAGTAAATAAGAAGGGGAGGCAAACCGAAAATGCAAAGCCCTTGACAGTTTACAACCATGCTGAAATATGTGTATGACTAAATATCGACCTGTTCTCAACCTACGACTTCCATTTATTTATTTTTTCTTTTTTTAAATCGAAGGTATTTTACTTTTGTAACTAGAGAAAATTTTAAAAAATATAATAAATGAAACGGTAATAAGAAGACAACAGCTAGAATTATTGGGTTAAATACTGGATTTTTATTATTAGCCTATCATTCGAGATTTATTAGCTCCATTTCTCAAAGGACAACACCCCAAAATATAGTAACCACATGTTCATTGACGTGTAGGTCTTACAGACGACGTCTCTCACTCTTTAAATCACACTGTTCTACAAAAAAAACCTTCAATTGAGATACAATTACAGGAAAATGAAAATTCCTTAGTGGTTTGTGAGAGCAATCGAAATACCTCCCCTTTTAATAATGGTTTGAGTAACTGAATGGTGTAGCTGTAAGATTATGTGTGCCAGCTAGGTACTTTCATTTGCCAGACTTATTTGTTTAGAGCCATATTGCAACCGTGCAGACAGTGTTATCAAACGTATTGCTGAAACTGTGATGAGTTTCCCTTAATACTCATTTCTATTCATCTGAACAACTATTCAGTTTCACACGACCTGTTTCTTTTCTCTCGTCTTTATCTTTGGCATATGAAGACATGAACACGAGTGTATTCCTACACATACACACACACACACACACACATATATATATATATATATGTATGTATGTATGTATACAAATGTATATATATATATATATATATATATATATATATATATATATATATATATATATATATGTGTGTGTTGTGTGTGTATGTATGTATGTATGTATGTATGGAGTACTGTTCAAAGACAGGCGGGAACAGGCTAAAGATCACATGGAAAAAGATTATTCCACCTTCTCAGTCGTTAAATATTAAGCTTAACCTATCTAACGCAGATGTACTTGACCCAGAGAGATTGTTCAGGGTAATGTATGTTTGCCTCCTTATGTCCTTAGATGTAAAGGAGTTTCTTCCCCACAGGTGGTAGACGAGTAGAGCTATTAAAAAAAACCCTCTTTACTCTCCTCCAGATCTTAAAAATGACAGAGCGCAAGTGATAGCTTCTATTTCTGGAGACACAGGATCGTTGGCCATTTGTGAAACTGAAACAAACGAGTTTCGCCTCCTTGGTCTAAGGCTTCAGCTGAATAAAATCATCTGCAATTGAACTGCGAGAAAGGACTTACATTCAAAGGCCCATTGCACCGGAGGTCATATAAGGTCTTAATTAGTCAGGAGCAATCAGTACAGAAAGATCGACTGAACCACTGTCTGCAGTGCGTTATCAACTCGAATATTAGTCCCTAGCCAGCTACACTTTACTGCCCGCCGTGAATTGTCTGCAGTCAGATCATTGGAAAGTATACTCCGGCATTCCCTCATGACCGGTGTGTGATAAGAATGAGCTAGAGACAGTTTCTTCGCTTTATATATAAACAATAAGTCATGTGTGTGTGATTTTTTTGCTTTTTTTCAAGAAAATGGTCTGCAAACTACTTGTAATTTTCCTAATAACCTGCGATGGTTCAAATCTTGGAATATTCAATTTGTTGAAATATTAAAACTCAAGTAAAAAATGTGCCGACGTTTCTTCGGGTCAATCGAGTTTTTTGTAAGAGCCGCGGCCCATGAATCTTTCACCCACAGACCGGAGGCGGCCTGTCTTACAGCGCTGCCTGACGCGCGATTATAGCTAAATTTAACCTTAAATAGAATAAAAACTAATGAGGCTAGAGCCCTGCTTTGGTATCTTTGATGATTAGAGAGTGGATGATCAACATACCAATTTACAGCCCTCTAGCCTCAGTAGTTTTTAAGATCTGAGGGCGCTCAGACAAAGCCATCTCAATAGTTTTCTTTTACAGAAAACTAAAAATTAAGTTTCTTGTCATCTACAATTTTGCTTTTTAGTGAAATCAATCGAATTATGAATTATTGCTGCCATTACAAGTGTCTCGGCACGGCACGGTATTCCGACACTGTAATTCTGTTTCATACGATTGTATCAAAAGTTTTGTTAACTTACTCATTTCCATCAAGCATGCTCATTACATTTTGTTTTAAAACTTTCTTGTAAATAATACTGTACGCCTTAGGTAAACTATCTCCATATAGAGGGAGCAGACCTTAACTCAGTATATCAATATCATGTCTGTGTATTTCCGTTCGTTGTTTAACATTCCAGTAAAGTGCCTAAGACTCTTCTAAGCTGATTATTTAACTAAAAATTCAGTAAATCGCATACGTATAAAACAGTTATAATGCCCTTCCTGTTGACAAAGTTCTTCATAACAATAAGAAGGAAATGGAGTGGTACCGTTCATAATTTACAATTTCATATTTTACGCACATGAAACGTAAACGCTGTTAATAATTTCACCCTCGTATGTAAGCTATGGCCTTTTTAATACATTTCTCTTTATCTTGATGAAAGTAAAACACCGTTTCTTTCTTCCCACTGTCACTATCCTCTTCAAAGAGTTAACTTTCCAATTTCTAATTGCTTCCATTTTCATTCCTTTGTATTTTTACTTTGGGTCTTTTGTTACTATTTTTAATTTCTCTCATCCGCTTTAATTTCGATGTTTTTTCCTTAACTTTCTACTTATTGCGTCATTTCCGATTTTCCTTAATCTTGCAGGCTTCTTATTCCTTTTTTCTCTTCTTCCTCCTCCTCTTCCTTCACGTTTGAAAGAGAGAGAGAGAGAGAAAGAGAGAGAGAGAGAATCCACACACCCATTATCATCTGCATGGATATGCGTATCTTTGAAGTTGTCCAATATTGGGCTGTTCCTAGATTTTCAATGACTCGCTTTTTCAAAGAATTTATGAATTCCTCTGGAAGCAGGTAGCGTACAAAAGGGCCGCTCTCAGAGGGAGATCGAGGTCTGGAGGGCGCAGACGCCGAGACGCACTTGGGGATAGGGGTGGGAGGAGGGGTAGGTGTGGGGGGATGGGGTGTGGGGAGTCGTCTTTAACCACCATAAGGACCATACATACTTCCCACTCCGACCAATAATCCACGTTTCATATTGTATCGTAATTTGACTTTAGATATCACAATCCTTAATATTCATAATCACATATTCATAAATATGTTGTATTAGATAATGATTTTCAGAAGCAACCTAAAAACAATGAGCAAATCATGGAAAGTGTTTATCAGCTGACTCGTCAGAACATTTACGTCACGTTGAAAAATGTAATACAAAAAGGATTATTAACTATAGTCACCAAGACATTCCGTAATTCCTTTGTTTGTCAATCCGAAAGAAAGGGATAAAAAAAAAAGACGTAAAAAGTTTTATGAAACGGCGTGAATACTTTGGGAAGAAAAATCAAGAGTTTCCATTGTCTAATCAATCACGGTTTTACTCGACCATTATGAGCAACGACTTCTTTCTTTTGACCTAATTAAAAGTTTCCCCTCTCGAGAAAAAGAAACAAGAGATTAAAATGAAGAACAAAAAAAATGTCCTTTAAATCAAGATAGCATATTAGGTTTTGACGGACACTGTTTCACAACGTCAAGACTTCTCTCTTTTTTATCTCTTTTTAATTGAAGATATAAGCAATTAAAGAACTTAGTGACATTTCATGTGAGCGTTTATCAACACGAATGCGTCAAGTTATCATCGGTAATATATTAGGAGCTATTTTGCTATTCAATTAAATTAGTTATTGTTAGCTTTATCTTCTTCATTTATAAACTACGATAAACTATTTGAATCTTCCATAGCACAGTTAAATTAATTTTATTGCTGATAAACTCAGAGACGAATGTCTTGTTAAGAACATTGCAGGTTCACCCAAGTGTGTTTATCAAAGAGCTTTCAACAAATTCCAAAATATAAAACGATACACCGGATCAGTGACCCACATGTTTAGATCGTTCTTTCTTCTCTTCCATGCTCGACAGACATCCCTGAAGAGCTAGAAAACTTCAGTAATATTATTATTGATTTATCATTAAATTTCTTGTTATTGAGTCCTATGGCGATTGTCTGTACTGGTTGCTGTGAAGCTGTAAGCCATTTTTTTTATGTAAGTAAAATTAAAGAAATGTGATTTAAGAGGATCTGTGTGTTAACTGTTTAGCAGAGTTGCTTAAGACAAGAGGCATGATCCAGTCCTGCCAGCGACCAAAATGAAAACTTTCAAGGTGTACTTCAAATTTCTTTCAAGATCATTATAAAATTTTCAAAGTACTGGTATACCATGCAACTATAAAAACAATTGTATCTAAATTATTTTTATTTATTGTAACTTTGGCTCAAATGTTAAATAATTCTGTAAATTAAAAAAGAAAATGAAAAACAATTTACCTTTATGAAAGAAACAAAAAATAATTTTGCATATTTAAAGCAACTAAGGAAACAATATTGAATTGACGATAGCCTACTTACATAAAAAATTCAATATCTTCTCCACTGTCAGGGCCTTGGTGTAAACATACTGAAGGCTTGTTTGAAAGACTTTCTTTATATCTTCTGTAGCATCGGCCACTTTTCACGTGTTCAATGACATATTTTGGTGGTGTTCATGAGTAACATTCGACATTTTGCCGAGTAATGGCTTGCTTTGCAATAAGCCTACCTGCAACATTCTGACTTTTAGGAGAGTTTGTTTTGTTTTCAATTGATTCAGTTGTGAAAATATTCTTTCCACGCAGGCTGATGAATGTAGTAGTAGTACAAGGAGATCACACATAAATTTAAATAGCAATCTAAATTTAGCCATACCACTGCCACCAACCACATTCTGTAACCCATACCAAAATGTCGGGACTTCTTTTGTAAGCATAGGCATCACTGCCTCCTTTGAGTAAATACGAGCCCTCCATTCTTCTTGTAAGTCATCGAGTTCACGCTCAGCTACTAAAGAAGGAAAGTTCACTACAAGTTTACTGATGGACTTGAATGGTCTGTCATTATTTGTTGCTATCTTTGGATCTCTGTTCTGCTACAAAGCAATGATGTTGTCCTCTTCAAAAGGAAACCTTTTTAGGATTTGTGAAATAAGCTTTGAGTGGAAGCCTAATCAATCAGAACGAAACCTGCTCTCATTTTCTCTTAAGCTCTCTGTCAAAAGAAGTGCCTCACATCTATCACCAAGATGGATCTCATTCAATTCTTTATAAATCCTTGAGATACAAGGATTAATTGATGACAGTTTTTTTTACATAACACTTCACCTTTAAGGAACATTCCCCAGAATGTTTCTATATTCGCTGGATATAGCACTGCACAGGTTGTGCAATAGAAATGATTCAGACTGAAACTGAATATTTAGATTGTTAACTTTCTTCAGAATAAAGTAAAGAAACAGTAACATATGTTTCGTTCCTGCAGCCATCATGACCTTATAAATTCCTGATGCTCCATCTACTTTGTCTGTTACAGCCTCACTCTGAAAAAATAATTACTTCTAAAGTAATAATTGGCATTTTTTGATGACTGACTTTTTCCGTTGAATTTTTTTCCAGATTCGTGTAATTTTCATTTTTCTTTCATGATTTCAAGCTCATAGTGAATTTTTCAAGAGCTTGAAAATTTTTTCAAGCGCTGGCAGCCCTGGTATGATCTTGAAATACTTTATTAATGTACTACAGCAGCATTTATATGAATTGCTGGCAAGGAAATTTACACAGTAACTAATGGACCAATCATGTACAATTATTTCATATTAGCTTTTATAGCTCCTATATGGATGAAAATCAGGTATACTCTGTTGGCGCCACTGGTGCGTTGCTATGTGCTTTGTCGTGAGAACCACGGAATTTGACAACATATTGTCTGAAGCTAGCGACCCGTCGTTTGCGGCATGAGAAATGCAGGCTTTAGAGTACTGGCACAATACCAACACCCCTCAAGAGTTAACCAGGACGTTGCAGAGGGCGTCACAGCTCTGAAAACTGGATTAGAGGAGTAATGTGGTCAGGCAAATATGCTAGTTTCAGGTGGTAGGTTCCATCCCTCTCTATCATACTGTGGATGTCGACGAGAAAGGCTTTCTGTTTGCGGTTGAGGACCCGGGTGGGGCCAGTGTAAGGCTGGGTCAAAAATAGATGAACAGCATTGGTTCTGCTGAATACATGTGTCGCCTTGTGCAAATCCTTCGGGATTAAGGTCTTCTCGTTTAGCTTGTAGGATGGACAGTAAGGGGTGAATTTTCCTATGATGGTCCGGAGTCTGATGATATCGGGGT
>NC_087201.1:126679345-126716845 GCF_015104395.2 Macrobrachium nipponense
TCTCGCTTAGCAGGATCTCCCACATGAACGCTCTCTTTAACATTCAATATCGCAATTACCTTATCATTTTGGTCATTTTCCATGTATTCCTATCGTTCCTTATCGCTTTCGCGTCCTTTGATGTTTTGCAAATTGTGGAATGATTCCATTTTCTCGTTAAAAGTCCTTCTTACCCTTTCGAATATTTGAACGTCAATGAATTATTCCCCAATACAAATTAGTTGCCTTTGAAGACATAGGTATGTGAAGCCAAGGAAAAGAGGTAATGAGAACTCTTTGACCAATAACCGTCTGTCATAAATATCATTTAGTTTTTCATGGCTTCCTTCGTCACTTTCTTGTCGAACACATTCTTCTCTATTTCTTTCTCTTTTTGTCATCTGCATTGGTAGATTTTTAAGTTGTTTTTGTTGCAAACTTCTTTTTCATTCATTTTTCTCTTGTTCCTGTATGTGTTTTTTTATTGTTATTCTTTACTGCTTTTATATTGCTCTACTTTCACGAAATATCTTTACCATTCTCAATATCTGTCGCTGCTTTTCCGATGTTCAATACTCATTCCTTGCTTTGTTTCCTGTGTTCTCCTTCTCCCAGGATTGAATTAATGATAATTCAATAAACTGTCTGTATGTACAGTCTTCTCCGTCTTTATATCTAGATTAACAAAAATAAAAAAAAGGGAAAAAAGAAATACGATTTTAATTACATAAAGGGAGCTATCAATATATCGATTCCTTTTGTGAGTGTGTGCGCGCATTCCCCAACTGTTTTATTAGGCGGATTGTTCATTTACTTTCCAATATTTGTGGGACCGTAAATCTTTGTGATGATATTGGAAACGTATCGGCAAAGTCATTCAAAACATTTCTCAATTAAAAAGAAAAAAGAAAAGAAAAAAAAGAGCAACAACGTGAACAACAGCAATCCCATAGTGGGAGAGCATCGAGGCTTGTATACTTTTTTCTTTAATTTTCTATATTTCGTCGCAATACTATTCTTCATCTAGATCCTAAAAAGAGAAAAAAAACTTACTTTTTAATCAGAAATAAGGGGTGGGTGTAGGGTTGGGGTATTTTTTTTCTCTTTTTTTTGACAAGTAGGGCTAAGGTTGGTTGCCGTGTTGAGCGGTTGGTTGGGGGGGGGGGGGGGTTGACGGCAACTGGGGGGAGTGGGGAGGGGAGGGTGGCAGATTTTCATTATTCCAAGGAAGTATAAAACGATGGGCTTCTCATTATCGACAATATCTTTCTTTATTAGAAGAATGGAGTTTCAGACATGTTTTGTTGTCAGGATATCACACATCTCATCCATCAGGCATCTCTATTGTTCTACTTCGAAATTCACAAGTCGCTTGAAGATTTTTAATCTCTGGGAAGTATTAAGCCGACAGCAATTCATATCGCTGAAAATATTGAATAACAATCTTTCGTGAAAAGTTTTCAGAATGGAAGAAATCTATTTTTGCCATTTTTATGTTGGTAATAAAGGGTAATGTCAGCGAAGCGCCATGCACACGCATGCCAGTGATACTGTGGGGCGGTTTTTGAATTTATTGAAAGGAAAAGCAATACCATTTTGCCATGTTTCAGGATTACTGGATGCACACACAATCTCTCTCGCTCAAACACATACATACATACATACATACATACTCATAATATCATATATATATATATATATATATATATATATATATATATATATATATATATATATATAATATATTTATTCATGCCTCAGCGTATCAATTCCTTCCATTCAATGGTACTTTCGCTTGCACTGCTTCATCGTTCTTTTCAGTATTTATACTCATCACCTTCTTTTGTAAACATTCACCTTTCAGTTTTTCCATTGGAAGCCTTTCGCCAGTTCGTGAAGTTCTCATTATCATTACCACCTAATACTGCATAATCCTCATCCTCAACTATCAATCATTCATCCTTTTAAATCACAACGCTTGTTTAGTACAACAAACTTGAAGCTAGTACATATCCTGCCCTTCCATTTGCATATTGCAAAACAATCTCTGCTTACATCATAATACTTTCTAAAATCTCTCACCAAATTACTTTCACACGTACAACGCCAACAACCTTCAGGTCACATCTTTATTACTTCTACCATAAGCTTTTTTACGTCCATGTAAACATCATTACAACTTTTTATCCCAACTCTCAAACTTCTCTTGAACTTTCTCAGAACAAACACTTGATCAATCCTTGGTCTTCCTTCTTATATAATTCAAACTAGCCTTCAAGTATCAGTCCCGATATCCAATTTAAAATCTCAGTAATAACGTTATTAGACACTATTCTTATATTGTATACTTGAGCCTTATAATGCTTGCTGTTTCCCCTATTACATTCCATCCCCTCATATAAAATAATCATTCCTCTCACCCATGTTTTCGGTGCCCTTCCCTCACCAGCCACTCACACATACACGCACGCGCACACACAAACATAGGCACGCACATCAAACATACACACACACACACACACACACACACACACACACACACACACACACATATATATATATATATATATATATATATATATATATATATATATATATATATATATATATATATATACACCCTTAAATCCACTTTAGAAGTGAGTGAAACTATGCTCGGTTTTTTTCCATCTGTCCACTCGCCTGTGGTACTCGCGCATGATAACACTGCGTCCTGGGCTTTAAATAGTTACGCTATGTGTAAATTTTAGGTAAATAAAAAGATATCTGGGAGTACATTTCCAACTGAACCGTGTTTTAATAGAACATTAACGGTGTAAATCGCATACAGTAAATTATAAAAATACTTTCCAGTTGCAAATGGGCACTCAGATATCCTTCTATTTACCTAAACTTACAAATAACGTAACTATTTAAAGCCCGGGACGTAGTGTTACCATTCACGAGCACCGAAGGCGGGTGGACAGATGGAAAAAAACCGAGTATAGAACTTTGAACAACTACTTTCGCAGGTTATTTCTACAGTGCGAACTTGAGAATGTAGAAATAAACTACGAATGTACTTGTTCAAAGTCCCAGCTTCGCTCACCTTCTACAGTGGATTTACGGATATTCTCAAGCACGTGTTCCTTCGTGCTACATTGATATATATATATATATATATATATATATATATATATATATATATATATATATATATATATATATGTATGTATGTATATATATATGTATATTTAAACATTCCTTTTGAGCCAACTGCTTTATGTAAGATACTTTCATGAACATAGAGGAACTGGTGTTTAAGACGCAGAGAAACGAACGATGCTACAGATATAAGGCAAATTTAACTCTAACCCCCATCATTCACGACTGAGAATGAAATATTACCCTTCAAATTAAACATACTGACAATGAATTGACAGCTAGTATAGTTTTTAAAAAGTAATTTGAGATTTTTACACGTTTAATCAGCCTCGTTCACAACAACTTTTCAGTAGTATGGAGGGAAGACTGGCTAATCAGGACGTAAAACTGAGCCAAAGATTACCTAATTAAATAAATTCCCTAAGTTTCTAACACACTCACATGAGCAAGAATTATTTTCACTAATCCTGGCCATCCTAAGACAGATAAAAACCACGGACTTCAGAGAAGAAAACTACACAACGCTTTCATTTCAAAAAGCCGAGAGTCGTTTGTTTGTTCATTAAAAAAATTAGACGTAAGCAGCTCGTGCTAGTGATTAATAGCCACTAATTCTCAGGGAGCAATAACAGGAGTTGTTAATAGCAACTTTATGTGCTAAGTAACCTTATAACGGAAATTACACTATTTCAGTAATGACTCCGGGATGAAAACAGATGGTGTCCTCCTACTGAGATTCAATGGTATAATAAACAATGATTTATTGTGAGGGAGAAGAATTACGGCTCAGTTCGAAAGAAACTAAAAGCCATTTATTCGACGTGGCAACCAGGACTTGGTGAAATTATTATGAATGAGTAATGGCTATTCATATATATATATATATATATATATATATATATATATATATATATATATATATATATATTACGAAATATATTGATTTTTGGTGCAGTACTCAGATGGTAAATGTGAATGAGTTGTAGTTTTATATTTCTAGAGGGTCACTCAAATTCGGAAGGATACCAAGTGGGTAAACGAACTAGGATGTGTTACATAAAATTCCGAAATGCCTCTTATTAGATAACCTCATGGTAATAGGATAATGAATGTATTATGGTTCGAGACGCTGAATAGCATACATTACAGAATCTGCACCAGTGATTTCCTTGCTGGGAGAAACAAAGTCAATAAGAGAATCTGGATCATGTCAAGATTAGCGAACCCACTATTTTTCAAGACAATATTAAACCATGATCTGAGAATCTTTTCAGATGCTTCTAGCAAAATCGAGGCAAGGCAGCAATGGAACTACAATGCAAGTCTATTTCTGACTCACTTGAGAGTTGAATTATTAACCTGTCTTTTAAAGATTGAGCGCAATTCTGTCGATAACTATATATTATTTACGGTGCTGGAAGAAAATGGTACACGGGATGAATAATTTATTTCTAAAATAAAATAGCGTAAAATCTTTCTACATTTTTACAACTGACATAACTTTTAAAAAATACTGCCATACTATAATTCACATTATGAAATGTAGAGTAAGTCAGAACATCATAACGAGTACGGGGAAACGATAGACTATCAAACAGTTTGCTCCTGTTGCCGCCATCTCCCAAGTTTTTGCACACACACACACACACACACACACACACACACACACACACACATATATATATATATATATATATATATATATATATATATATATATATATATATATATATATATATATATATTATACATATGTATATGTATTATCTATATGTATGTATGTATGTAACTGGTCACTTTATTCGAAATGTTAAGAAGCCAGTGAGACTATCATTATATATATATATATATATATATATATATATATATATATATATATATATATATATATATATATATATATATATATATATATATATATATATATTATTATATATTGCTACTGTCAAAATGCCTATATCCCCTCTTTGACTGTATAAAATGTTAGAATTGAATTTTGCAACATTTTCTCAGATTCCTAGATAGCTTAGAGATAGGATGTTTTAAATGTGTGTTCAGATTTTGCATAACATAATGTAAAAGAATATATAACATAGAATTTAGAAAGAGAGAGAATATCTTTGTCCGTTCAAAGCTAGAGTTGTTTTTCAAAATCTGTCAACATGTCTGATAAGAGAGCTCGAGTTTTCGTTGTGTTTTGGGATTCTGTCATCACGTATGATAAGGGACTTCTGCTTCAATCGATCGAGTCGGGTAAGTGTCTGTTGAGCAGAATCGTCTCGTAGGCGTATGTCTTTCATCAAAGCCATGTGCAAATTTCCCATTTCTTTGTAAAGTTGCGTAAGATTTCGAAGCTTCTAGAAAGAATTGTGCCTCAAAACGTTTTGTGCCAGATCCACTGCCCAGCTCCTGTGCGAATTGAAAGAATTCATTACATCTTAGATACTCGAGGTGTTCAGATCTCTCTCTCTCTCTCTCTCTCTCTCTCTCTCTCTCCATCGCATAGCACTTTTGATTTTAAAGTAACGTAACGATTTCGTACTTATTGAATGGTCACTCGTAACTTGAGAATTTCAGATTTGATATTTCTTAGAGTTTATTTAGTGTTATTTGGTGTTTTTTGTGGAATCTGAACAAACATTGTTTTGGAACAGCGCCTGGTTTTGTGAAAGTGTGAAACGAGCTGCAGCAAGAAAGAAGGAAATTGGTATACCAAAAAGGTAAAGTGTGTTATATTTTTATTAGTTGCAACTAATAACTAATAGGAACAGTGGTCAGGTAAAAACTAATAACTGATAGGAACAGTGGTTAACTAATAACTAATAACTATTGGTTACGATGGTTTAAAGAACTGATAACTAATAGTTACGGTGGTTTGAGTGAAACTATTTACATTTTTGCAATTGCACATTTTTGTGATTTGTGTTTGTTCCGTTTGAAGTGTTTATGTTTTGTGCAATTATTCTTATTGAAGTGTCTTTATATTTTATATTCTGTGTGATTAATACTTTTTGAAATTTTGGTATTTTCTGCATTTGTCTGTGTTTTCATTTGCATTCACAATTTAATTAACTTAGTTATTTTCATTGCTTAATCATTGCACATTTAATTAAATTTAACACTTGTGAATTAATTTGCATTTACTTAGAATTCTTTTCAAGTTTTATTGTTGTTTAGCACTTGTGAATTAATTTCCAATTTTCAATTATTGCCTAACACTTTTGAATTTTGATTGAATTAATTTTCTTGAATTTTGTGATAAATTAATTTTGATTTAATTTTACTTAGTTGATTCAAGAATTAATTAAACTTTACTTTGTTTTCAAGTAACAGTAATTTTCCCTGATATTGTGAATTTCACTTATATATTTTGAGTTTAATAATAAATTTTTGTATTTAAAATTTTTATAAGTGTTTTCATTTCTAACCAGTATATTTACATTTGATTGTATTGATGTTAGGTAGAAACATAGTGGTAAGAAGTTACTTTAGAACCAGGGAAGTACTTAGACTTCTGAAATCAGGGAAATACTTAGACTTTTAAAGTTGTTGATGGAGTGATGCCCTTTGATTAATTTAATTACTTACGAGATTACCTCACACCTGTTTTGATAAACTTAGTCTGATTTTCTCCAATACTGGTAAGTTGTTAAGTGATCACTGTTGCCTTTAGAGTATTCAGTCGTTTAGTACCTGTGATGAGGGTTCAGGTGTCTGGCTTTTGTGAGGTATCCATTAATGAATGGTAAGTGTAGTAACCAGATACCTGGCACTTCGTCACAATATATATATATATATATATATATATATATATATATATATATATATATATATATATATATATATATATATATATATATATATGCACGTGTGTGTGATATTTATCTAACCTAAAACGAATACCAATAAATGCTAACCTCGACGATGCTGTAAGGCAAGTGTTCAGTCAGCACTAGTAAACGTATCTGAACTTTACAGATATCTGTATCCATGAGCTAACCATAAATTCGTCCTTGTTGCAAAGTGCTCTAGCTCGTCGTTGCTGGAACTTCTCGTGCGTGAGGTTGTATCCTGTCACGGAAGGCGGCAGGATTCAATCCTATTTAATCCCTACTGGGATAAAGGCTTGCAACGAAAAGGGCATCCGAAAGGGTGTGACGAAGTAAAGGATCTACAACGTTTAGTGGCTATCAAAAATTCGGGCGCCCGCGCGCACACACAGCACACACACACACACACACATATATATATATATATATATATACTATAAATATATATATATATATATATAATATATATATATATATATATATAATATATATCTATATAAGAAACAGGAAATCAGCGCCGGCCCTATGAGCCAACAGAAGCCCAGGAGGACTTTAATATATGAAGTTTTGATTTATTCACAGAGGTTAAGATACAAACAGTTTTAATATCAAGTTCGCCATACTTTGCGTATAATTTATCCCTAAGGGCAATGATAATCGAAAATGTCTGTACCTTTGATCTAGAACCAACGATATATATATATATATATATATATATATATATATATATATATATTATATATATAATATATATATAAAACACAAGTATTCAAATGAACTGGAATCCTCAGGCAACAATGACGCCAAACTACATCAAGTATAAGATGAGACGAAGTACACCGTCGATGGATGCTGATATACACAAAGAATCCACATGCCAGAGCTGATTCAAGATGCAGATGTGATCAGAACGCATCGGAAATAGCCGCGTTTGGGACTGAATCTTGTCAGTGAGATTCCTGCTTTAAAAACAAGGACCGTATAAGACAAGAGCCCAAAGACTATAGCCGGTGCCTATGACATGAGCTGGTTGGAAAGGGGACCTATTTCCTCAAATGTTATTTGTCGCTTACGTTGCGAAAAAGTAGTTTTAGTTCGTGAATTTTAAATGAATAAAAGTCAGACAGCAAAGGGTGCTTAGGAAGGCCGCATTTTATCGCATTGTTTGGGTCTCAACTATTATTGGTGCCTGGATATTGATGGGATATTAAAATAACTTTCAAGACCCAGTGAGTCCACAGTATGGTAACTCAATGTGAAAATACTATTGTATCATGTTAAAAAAACGGAATTATTATTTTGAGACGGACAGACATCTATTACTTTACTATTTATTACATTCAGAAACAATTCTTTAATAGATGAACGTTACACAGGATAAAAGTTTGTGTTACTAATAAAATTGAAGTTCCCTTCACGTCCGCACGCAAAACCAGACAGACATTCCTATTTACGGTTTGGATGACCTTCGGATTACTCAATCGAATGTTTTTCGATAATATTGTTAATGTAACGAGTATCGTGTATATGTAGTTATGTATTTATTTTTTATTTGTATGTATGCATGCATGTATATATACTATATATATATATATTATATATAAGAGATATATATATAAATATTATATTTGTATATAAAATGTATATATTTGTAGGGCGTATAAAAAAATAATCAATATATATATATATGATATATATGTATATATATATATAAATAAGTATATATATTATATATATATTTAAATATATTATATATAATATATATATATAGTATATATATAGATTATGTATATAAGTTATAATAATATGAACATTATTTAGTATATATTATAATATATATATATATATATATATGCCTTATATTAAATATATATTAATATATATATATATAGTAGATATAATATATGCCATAATATGATACTATATTATATAATTATATATTTATCTATTGTATGTTGTTTCATAAGAAAAATCAATCTCTTATATATATATATATATATATATATATATATATATTATATATACATAATACATACATACAGAGAGAGAGAGAGAGAGAGAGAGAGAGAGAGAGAGAGAGAGAGAGAGATAAGAATTTGTTTTTCCTTCTTGAAAGGTTGGCTATAAAAGAGTATTAGTTTTCCTTTTCTCAAAAGTAATTTGTATGATAAGATTGCTAACCTTATGTCTTTATCCACTTTGATTGTAACCAACCACTAACCGATAAGGACAAAGAGCGCAGCAGTCTCAAGGGAAAGCTGTATACGCCTAAGCGTCGTATGTTACATATAAATTTATGGTTCTTTCCCTACTGCAGTCTATTCTTAGAATCTCGTCAGATTTACATACTATAACTGATACTATAAATGAAGTTTAAAGAGATGAAAAGTTTAAATCTTATTTGTTTTTTGTTAAATAATACCGGAGAAATATAAAAATAAAGTAATTAATACAGTAAAAAGAAACTTATTCTACAGTTGAATATCCACTTAAAAGGGGAACTAGTTATATTTAAAGTTCAGAAAATAATTGTCTATATCTATACTATAAACTTAACCCCTGAAATCTTTACATAAATTTATTATAAACTGATAATTTGCGCTGAAAAGGGTTGGTATGGGGATGGGAATTCTGTGGACAATTTAAATCAATCAGAAGTGGAACAAAAGACCAAAGTGTATAGGTGATAAAAGGACGCTAGTTATAACTTCCTTGTGTACATATTTGCATGAGAGAGAGAGAGAGAGAGAGAGAGAGAGAGAGAGAGAGAGAGAGAGAGAGATTAGATTTCAAGCACATTTGGTTGTCATACTTGAGTCATTCATACGTATGGTGCTCTTTGATTTGTCGACTATGTCTTTTTCGCTGGGACCTATTTATATACCTTACGTATATTCAATAATTGATATAACTTTTAAAATTTGTCTACCAGTTTTGCGACACCACAGGAAACCACACATAGTCATCACTGCCTTAATTAAAGTAGTATAAAGCGAATTACTGTAAATAGAAATCACTCATATAACCTAAAAATGCTTCACGCACACAGACATATATATGTGTATGTATACATATATATACTATATATACTATATATATATATATATATATATATATATATATATATATATATATATATATATAATATTGAATGCCCACAAATGTTTGCATTTCTATGGCTAAAATTAGTAACGGGTGAGGCATGAACGTTTTGGTAGGAAATTCTGAAGACCGTGAAAGATTGAAAACGCTCACCAGTAGTTGATTATGGGTGAATAAGAATTTCCTAAAGCGGAAATACAGCCCATCATGGAGCTTCATGTATAAATCTAGTACGAGGCAACTCATTTTAAATAAAAGCGGTCTATAAATAAAAGCCTCTGACGTTAAGTGCACTCCCTGCGCTCTTCCTTGTACATTTTCCACTCAAGTAAGTGACGCCAAGCATTATCAAGGTAATGCTGGAACCAGTTAAGAGGCTATCAACCTCGCCTGAATTAGTGTGACGGCTATAGTTATGGCCCCACAAGGAGAATGAGATAAAGGTATATTTCTTAACGGTTACAGCAGATTGTTCTTATCAGAGTTTCTTATCACATCTCGATTCCTTAAAGCAGGCGGTCTTTTCATAAATAAACATGGGTGTGGTCTTTCTTTCAGGCCAAGAGCCTTTCTAAAGATTACCGATTCCATAGGTTCTAAATTTCTTACATGTTTCATGCAATTATCACTGTACTTTTACATTGTATGTCTGTATTGCCATATTCAGTGTCTTACATAGCCGCAAATGTTTCATTCTATATCATTTGTATTGATAAATACGTACATCTACTTGATAACGCTGCAATTTTTGCCTAATCAAATGTTTAAAATTAAACGCGAAAGGGACTGAAACCCTACTTATTATTGAGCATTACATAAAAGTACAGCATCTGAAAAGATAAAGCATGTTGCCTAAGGGGGTAAATCAATTCTTGGACTGTAAGCTACATATAATTAGAACACGAAAGTGAAATTACTGTAATCTGATGCAATTATGCAAAGCCTGAAGTCATATTATGCGCATTTCCTTTTGAAATCATTACGCGTCACGTGACATGTTTTATGTACGGAAAGTTTACCAACAGGGCCAGTTTTAATAGCTGGGTGTAATCAAACGCACGCGATGCCTACACAGGTTCTTTCTTGATTCTCCAATTGAGCAAAAAATAAACAGGGTTTTGCTCTCAGTATTTATGATGTCAAAGATATAACAAGAATTAGAATTATATATGGAACCATCAAATAAACTAATAACTATAAAATAAAAGATTGGGAACATAAAACTGGAAATAATGAACATAAAAACATTTACTTCCATTCACTTATAAGCTGAAAAAGAATTACATGCAGAAAGTTGGACATTATTCGAATCTTTAATTGACTTGAATGAACCACAAACAGTCACTCAGAAGTACTCCTGATTCTGAGCCAAGTTTGCCCCTTCGCATCTGTCAGTTTCAGCCGCTATTAGATGCCGCGTGTGAATGTCAACACTGCTGGTGCAGCCGACAACATGTCCGACCTCTTATTACCTCGTCCATGGCATCACCCGCATAACTCAGGAGCGCATTGGCTCTCCCGAGACACGAGGTGCCACTGAAAGGCTGATTAGAGACGCCGCTTGAATTAATGGACGCGCACTGTTCGGTTTCTGAACTATGTATACATTTAGTTCCCTCAGTCATGAAGACTAAGAGAGTGAATCTTTCTAGTCCATAAACTTTGTGTAAGGACTTCATAACTGTTCACTTGACTCTGCCTCTAAACTTCTCAAATATATGCCGAGGACAACATTATTTTTAGTTCCTTTGCAGTAGAGTTTAGTTATCCTTTGGATATGGTTTCGATTATATTCAGTAAAATCCACACACAAATGCATAAACATATTTATGTATGTGTTTGAGAGAGAGAGAGCGATGAGAGAGAGAGAGAGAGAGAGAGAGAGAGAGAGAGAGAGAGAGAGTCATGCAAAAATGTAAATATATAGATATTCACCAATTCTAACGGCATTCTATCAAAAAAGGTAATTTTGATATAAAGAAAGTGGTTTAATAAGGGAAAAAAAGTACAAGACAGCTGACACGGAATTCGGGTTCACTTCAAAACTAATAATTTCTACGCAGCAGAAGGCGAAATATTAGTGAGACACTTATATAGTTAAAAAATTGTATACAATTAAATCATGAATATTAGTTTTTGATGAATAAAATTAAAATAGATAATACAAACGTCGAATCTAATTGTTTTATTTTCTTATGGTTTAATCCTTGTGTAAATATATATACTGCCTTACAAGTTTTAATAATTACATTAAAGGCACTGGCACGGACTTTATGAAAAGCACTGATAAATGTGAAACATTAAAGGCACTGGCACGGACTTTATGAAAAGCACTGATAAATGTGAAAACAAGAAAACTGAAAGACTGATTAATATCAGAAAAATCAGAGAGAGAGAGAGAGAGAGAGAGAGAGAGAGAGAGAGAGAGAAAGTGGGGAGGGTGCATATATCACGTTTCTCCTTTGAAGATGGATGGCAAAATGGGCTATAAAACTTCGGTTTACTCCATACTGCATATTCCATGGAGTCTTTCTTCAGTGAGCCAGTCATCCATAAAAGTATAGGGATAGAAAAAACTTTAAAGTAAATGAAAGAAAGGAAAGTAGATAGTTAAGAAGAAACATTCCTAAAATAATAATAATAATAATAATAATAATAATAATAATAAATAATAATAATAATAATAATAATAATAATAATAATACACTGGAATTTTTATTTAAAGTTATTGCTGTATCAGCTGCATTAATTTTATAGAGGTTCATCTCTATTTATCTAATTGTGGTTTTCTCATAGTTGCTTAAACTTGTAAGCAAAGCACAGTAGGTTGGCATACCGAAAATCAGGAAACAATGAATGTCAGTTTTATTACAAAGCCTGGGGCATTAGTTAAAATTTAGAATTCAATTTAAATTTCAGCTATTCTGTGGACAGGGCCGATGTTTCGTCTGGGGCTCCAGACATTTTCTATGCGGAGACTATTGAAGGACTAAATGTGGAAAGTTAGTCCGTCTGCTTATGTACTGGCGGTGCAGCGGGGGTCTTTGTGTTGCCGCTGTTTCATTGGCTCCCGGGCTATTGGCTCAAGCTAGTTCCAGGGTGCATACATTGTAATCGTACAGATCTTTGCACCTGCGCAACGTTATGGCGAGCTGCATTTTGATTAGCTAATGGCTGCGTGACATCACTGCTGGTATTATTGTTATAAAAGACAAGGATCGTGCTGTCATCTCCTGTGGTATTCTCTTCTTTTGGGGCATTTTCAGGCAGCGATATGGTGTTGTTTGCCAGTGCAGGTGTGTTTCTTCATTTGAGGGACAGGAGCAGAAAGGCTAAAGAAACATTGGCAACATGCAGATCCCCCGCCGCACCACCTGTACATAAGCAGGCCTTCAACAGCCTCTGCCTAGAAAATGTCGGGAGCCCCAGATGAAATGTTGGCCCTGTTCCACAGAATAGCTAAAATTCAAATTGAGTTTTTAAATTTTAACTATGCCCCAGGCATTGTAATAAAACTGGCATTTATTGTTTCCTGATTTTCGACATGCCAACCTTCAGTACGTTGCTCACCAGTTGAAGCAACTATGAGAAAACCACAATTAGAAAAATAGAGAAGAACCTCTATAAAATTAATGCAGCTGATGCAGAAAATAATAATAATAATAATATGCTGGAAGTAAACCCTCTTTTAAACATGTTTTATTAAAAGTGATTGCTGCCTCAGCTGCATTAATTTTATACAGGTTCTTCTCTATTTTTCTAATTATTGCTTTCTCATTGTTGCTTAAACTGGTGAGCAACGCACCTCAATTAGGTCAAACGATTGGATTTTATTGGTAAAAAATTTCAGTTGGGGTAGTCAAATTTTCGGGTATATCCCGTAGAGTCTATTACAGATATAATTGCAGTTAAATTCTATTTCTTTTCTATTCTTTCTATTCTTTCTGGACGTTTCGTCTGAATAAACCTCAGACATCCTCTTGGGCGGAGGTGGGTGAAGGACTGAAGTGAGAAGGCCCTGACGGTAGTGTTCTTAAACCTGTCAGGACACTCGCTATCCCCGTTGAGGCACATTCCTAAATTTGTTTTCTTCGTGTAGACAGAAGTGCGGAGACCGTCTTCTGTCTTCGTTATCAGGACGTCGAGGAAGGGGAACCGATCGTTGGTGCTAAACTCGACTGTATAGTTTAGCACGCTGCACTGCTGGAATCGGCGACGTAGGGCTTCTACCTCATCCTCGGTGTCGACTTGCAAGAAGATATCGTCTATGTAACGGGCGTATTTGCAGGGGTGTTAGCTCTGGGCGAAGACCCTCTCTTCTACGGTGCCCATATAGAAGAGACCCTCAATCAAGCTTGTCTTGCTGAAGGTTACTGCTGCTTCAGTGGCATTGATCTTGTAGAGGTTCTTCTCTATTCTTCTGATACCGGCTTTCTCGTTGTTACTAAGACTGGTGAGTAACACAGATATGCTGAGCATTGTAACAGCAAAGATACGTAGGTATAATATAAATTTATTTTTACATAGGTAAATGAAATGTGAGATGTGAGGTTAGTCAATTATAATGTATGTCAAAGAACAATATTCCCGAATATCTTCAGTATTCTGCCACAACATTTTGCCTATCTCTTCCAGGCATCCTCTCAAGCGGAGTGGGGGTTGAAGGACTGTGACTGGTGTGAAGTCCTTCTGTTTTTATACCAGGGGGTCAGCAGGGGTCTTCCAGGCACTGAATTTAGGTTGGCTGGGCACACAGAGATGGTTTTCTATTGGCTGTTGGGTACTAGCTTCAAGCCAGTCTCTAGACTTGATATCTGCACTGTCGCAACCTGGTCGACCTTTGAAGTTGCGTGACATCACGGTGGGCCAAATTTTGATTGATCAACTGCTGTGTGGCATCATGATGTTGCATAACGTCACCTCAGTCTGTATTTTGATAAGCCAACGGGTGTGTGGCGTCAAATCTGGTATTACTCTGGGTTTCTATTTCAGTATTATCCTCGCTGGTGATGTTGTCTTGCAATGGTGGAATTTCACTGCAGCATGATGGTATTGTTTGCATTCGTGGTGTTTTTTTCACATTAATTGGTAGCAGGAAGGCCTCTTGTGTAGTATTCATCGAGATTCTTCTGCTCTTGAATAAAGAGTGCTTCAAGCAAGAGCAGGCGATGTGGATCCAGAGCCCTGCCATTATTCGTGTATTCTGAATAATACTGCTGTGTGAGACAGCTGTAGTGTGGCTGAAGCAGCAATAACCTTCAATATAATAATAGAAATAATAAGAGCTTGTAAGGTCTCAGTCCCGTTCATTTATTATTAAACAAGTTTCCTAAGTATAAAAAATAAAATATTACGATTGCTTACGACATATTGAGCTATGTTACGCCTCGTTTACATTAGGTAACACCAAGATGTATTAACTTTAGACAGATTTTCAAAGAAAGTCAGAAAAATGTCGCTTTTGTTTACAAATAATTAAAGTTCACTTCTAAGAAACAGACCAGACATATACAGAATTTTTGACAACCATAATCCTACAGTTGGAGAAGTATTTTCATTATCTTAAAACTATGCGACAATTTAGCATTTTCATCATCAATGAAAGAGAAAGAGAGCCAGCGCCGGACATATGAGGCACACGCACACCAAGTACATGGAGGCTGAAGTCCTCCATGACTCTATCCAGTCCCTCGAGGACCAAGGTATGGTCAAGTTGAGCAATTCACTCCAGCCCCTTATTGCTAGCAGGAGCCCTTATCAAGAGAGATGCCCCATACAAAGCTCTATTCTCACCAGGGAAATGAAGGAAACGGTGAAAACTCTACGAGAAAACAAAGGAATTGCGATAAAAAGTGGACGAAACTGCTACCATAGTACCATAAACACCGCCGAATACTATCAAAAGCTGGACCAAATACTGGCCAACAAATCGAAATTCCAGAAAATTAGTAAGAACCCCATTGAGGACATCCAACGAGACATCAATAAAATGGTTAAAAGGATCCACGCATCAAGAAATGCTTGCCCAGGGTGACTATTTATGGTCATAAAAGCCCCACAAGCCTGTGGTAATCCCCTGCGACCAATTATAAGCCAAATACCAAACCCTACACACAACATTGCAAAGAGGCTACATGATCTCTTAACACCATATGTCCTCGACAGATATTGCTTTCAGTCGTCTACCGACTTTTTACGAAGACTCTGAGGCTCTCCTTCTACAGGTATTATCGCCTCCCTAGAAATCAAGAGCCTCTTCAAGAACGTTCCAATCGACGATACGATTAAACAATGCTGAATAGGGTATATAGATGTGAGGACACGCCGAATATGAACTCCCCTGAAAAAGCCCTAAAAGCCCTTCTCGAAACTTGCACTAAGAAGGCCCACCTTACCACCCACAGAGGACATCTTTACTGCTAGAACGACGGTGTGCCAACAAGATCCCCTTTAGGGATCCTATTTGCCAATTTGTACATGAGTGTCATAGAGGAAAGGGTCTTCAGTAAGATCCCCTGCCCTTCTCAATACTACAGGTACATAGATGACACCTTTGTGAGAGTGCACAGCAAAGAAGACCTAGAAACATTAAGGACAACTTTTGAAGAATGTTCCGTCGTCCGTTTCACGTGCTAGCGCAGCGTTGATGGTGGATCTCCCTTCAGGGACGTTCGAGTACTGCAGGTCCCGACAGGTTATAATACCACCACCGTATACAACAAACCTACGAATCCAGGTCTATGCCTTAATGGGTCCAGTGAGTGCCCAGACAGGTATAAAAAGACTGTGATTGATGCCTTTGGTCGCTGCGCCCTTTCACACTGCTCCACGTAGAAAGGCACTACGGAAAAGATTGAAAAATCAACACAAATACTCATTAACAATAATTTCTCTAATCGAATGGCTAACAACAAACCCAGTGTCACTGAAGCATGACGGACACTGATAATAACCATGGTAAGTCCATAAGAATATATTACATGAACTACAAGCATCAAAAATATGTAGAAGATGAGAAGGCCCTTAGAAAAATAATAAATTAAGATATTACCCTTACTGCAGAAGGCAACACAATCAATCTGATAGCATTTTATAAGATTATGAAAACAAGCCAGTTATGGTTTGAAAAACAACTCGGTGCCTCCAGAAACGTCTTTAAAGAGTAGTGTCATTTACGAATTTACATGCCCGGTGGAAAGATGTCACCACTCACATATCGGAATGACCACTCCCAAATACTCCAAGTGTCTCTTCTGTCACCTCCAAGAAGGGCATATTTTTAATCACTACGCTCAAAAACATCAAAGGCCCTAAAGAGAAGAACTCGTAAAAAGCACCAAAATCATAGATCAGGCAACAGAACGCCGACGCCTACGGCTTCTCGTGGCACTAATGTTTTGGAAAAAAAACCAAGCATCAACACTGAAGGAAACTGAATTTCTCCCTACCATCATTAGAGAGAGAGAGAGAGAGAGAGAGAGAGAGAGAGAGAGAGCCAACACCGTACAGAGGAGGCGCATTCACTGCACGATCTTTAATCCCAAATAACAGCCACTCTCAAATACCCACACCCAACAGGCTCAGAAGATCTTAATGCCTCTGGGACCGAGTGGGTCACCAACCCGTGACCAACCAAAATGTAGCTTAATAACAGACTTGGCAACTGTAAACCCACCCACACTTGCTATATATACCCATGTAACTTGTATGAGCATGAGCCCTTGCTGGCATAAGGCCACCTTAATTAAAAACAACAAACAAGTATGTCAATCCATTCACTCTGAAAATAATCGCCAGAGTGCGTTTGAAACGTCAGAGGTAGTGAAACAGGAACAACAAGAAAACTTTTCATGTCCCTTGATATCTGTTACACCTCCTACACGGTGATGAAAAGAAGATATTAAGAACAGAGAAGACTATATAAATTGAATGATGTATCAACAGCAATTATTTCCAATGCTAGAGCCCTTAAAGGTCAACTTCCTAATTAATAATAATAATAATAATAATAATAATAATAATAATAATAATAACAATAATAATAATAATAATTATAAGATTAACAGAGATTCATATCAGGAGAGGAATTTTCCAGGGCAACTCACTGTCCCACTACTCTTCGTAGTAGCCATGATTCCCATGACCAAAGTAAATGGACGACATCAAGCTGTATGGTAAGAGCATCATGGAAATTGATACCCTAGGCCAGACTGTAAGGAATTTATCTCGGGACATCAGGATGGAGTTTGGAATAGAAAAATGTGCCATGGTCAACATACAAAAGGACAAAGTAACAAGGATTGAAGAGATAAAGCTACTAGATGGGAACAACATCCAATACATACATGGGACATGCAGAGACTTAAGGCTACACTCAAGTCAAAACTCAGTGCCGGAAATATGAAAAAAGCCATAAACACACAGGCAGTACCAGTAATCAGATACAGCGTAGAAGTAGTGTAATGGATGAAGGCAGAACTCTGCAGCAAAGACCAGAAAACTAGAAAACATATGCCAATACACAAAGCACAACACCTAAGAGCAAATACGGACAGACTATACATAACATGGACCGAAGGAGGAGAGGACTGCTGTGCACAGAGGACTGCATCAACATCAAGAGCAGAGCACTGGGGCAATATCTGAAAACCTGTGAAGACGAGTGGCTGAAAAGTGCATTGGAAGAATAACCCCTCTTCACAGGTACAAGAACCCCTGAAGCAGACGCATGTAGTGTACCAGTATACATGCCCAGTCCGCGAATGCAGTGGCGACTACGTAGGTATGACTACCATGCGACTGTCGAAGAGACTCTTGTGCTGCACCCAAGAGGGGGCTATCAAGAATCACGCCCGCACCAAACATCAGGAGGCCATCTCCCGGGATGTCATCATACAGAACACGAAAATCATCGGGAAGGCCCCTGATGCCCGTCGGTTGCGCCTGCTGGAGGAGCTCCTCATCCAGCAAATAAAACCTACACTGAATACGACGCAGGAAGAATTTCTCCTCCCTACGAGTATGAGAAGACCTGCCACCAACAATGACACCACCGATCACGACAACTCCACGGAAGACAACGCCCCCGAACGAGGTACTCCTGCAGCCGATGGAAATCAAATTAGCCGTGACGTCCCACAGTGTAGCGCAACGCCCATCAACGCTACACTGCCGCTTAGGAGGTCCAGGCGGCTGCAGGATATGCTGCAACGCAACCATCGGCTCGAAGAAAGTGGCTTGAGACCTGGCTCAGGCAACCAATGAAAACGAAGACTCACCGCAACCAGCCAATAGGAGACAAGCATGGGGCAGACCCCCTGCTGTCAACCACAGATATAAGGAGGACGGACACCGCACCAAGACCCGTCACTCTCTGCCAGAGTGAGAGACAGAGGATGTCATGGACACTAGTCTCCAGCGACGACGCCGACTTCCACTGGCCTCCTTTGGACGCTCCTTCCTCTTGCCTGTGCGAGGCAGAGGATTACCCTCCAAGCCCTCCAGCTCCTGAAGAAGCAATTTCTGCGCCGCCAAGCCCTTGTGTCACAGAATCGGACACGGTTGCCGACGAATGGTCGACAGTTCACCGACAGAAGAAGGCCAGGAGGAGGTTCCAGACGGGTGGGGATGCCCCACTCCAAGCAGCCGCTCCTACCACTGCTCCTACTACTGCTCCTACTACTGCCCCTACTACTACTGCTGGAACGGAACTTCCTAAGTTTCGAGTCACAGCAAGTGCTGAAGAGTCTGCTTACTTATTAATAGCAGACTTGGAAGCCAAATATAAGCAATTAAAAATGACAGTAAAACCTAACAGGAATGCTGATTTGATCATTTCTCCAAAAGACCGAGAAACAGCCGAGTTCCTGAAGAAGAACACTACTTTCCAGTTCCTAGATCCAAATGAACGGATCAAGAAGGCTGTGATTTGCAAGTTCCCGACCTGCCTGCCCCTAGAACCGATCCTTCAGCTGCAGAACGTTGTAGAGGCCCGGAGATGTATCGGAAAATCGGGAGAATCGACGAGAAAGATCATCGCCACCTTAAAGGGACATATCCCGAGACATGTATCCCTCGGAGTATGGGGAAATTTCCCCACAGAAGCCTTCACACCTGAGCCACTACGATGCTTCAAATGCCGAAAGTTTGGGCATCACAGCACCCGCTGCAAAGGACAAGACAAGTGTGGGATATGCAGCCAGCCACACCCCACCAAACAATGCCTCGACAACTACAAGAAAGGTGAAGAAGTGACCAGCAAATGCCCAAATTGTTCCAGCCAACATCATGCTTGGAACAAGCGCTGCACTGCAAGATTGGAGCGAGTTGCAAGGATGAAAGGCGTTCCTCCCCCTAAGGAGCCGACTCTGAAGCCATCAAAACAAGAGACATCGAAGCCACAGCAAATACCCACTGCACCACAGCAACAACTGCTGCCAAAACCACATAGACGACGTCGTACACCAAGAAAGAAAGTCGACTACACACCGAAACCAAGAGTACCTGCGCCATCACCTTCACCAAATCCCATCCCACCTCCAAAAACCGACCCTCTCCCTTCCCTCACCTGTTCCCCAACTCCAACTCCTTCCTCCCCCAGAGTTCCAGCCAGTGCCAGCAGAGAGAGAGAGATGAAACAGCCAGTGACTGTGTTACAATCAGAGTAGAAGGGATACTTATTCTCTTCGAGAAGTTGACAGGGAAACCTGTCGACAGGAAGGCACTGCTGGAAGTCATACAACCACACCTCATTCAGAATCCTCATCCTAAAGCAACTGCTGTTCGATTCGAATAAGCAGCTTAAAATTCGATATGACATAGGAAATTTTTAATTTCCACAAGAGAGAATTAATTCTTTGGAGTATTCTCCAAAAGAGTTTCTTGCTTTTTCTTGATCTAAAATGTTTCCATTTCCTTCCTGATTTTCTAACACTCAATCAGGACTCTCTGCTGTAAAACTTTTTCTCATACTGATGGGTAACGTAAGGTTTAATGGGGTTTGTAACCCTGCCTGTCCTTCTCTTCCTTTCTTCTTATAACCACCATCATTTCTCATTCCAGATCACATCTACTGTTACGGGCTGCTCATAGAGCAAGAGCCCGTGCTGGCATTTATGCCAGCTTAACCTCCAACAACAACAACAACGCACCAAGATCAGTCCACACTCAGCTTCCCAGCCCGAGGATGTCTGGCAGCTCCAGACGAAAGCTCGCTTTAAGAAAGAGAGAGAGAGAGAGAGAGAAAATCGTTAATGACTTTGATGACTATGGTATCATAATTTAACTGTAAAATTCAAATTAGGTTGCTACAGTCAATAAGTGCTATTTTAAACTATGTATTACCCTAATTTAGATATTATTATTCTGTTTACTAGAATGATTTATTATTATTATAATTATATCTACTCTGGTGCTTCATTTATTCTTTTATTTACAGGACGACGCCTAATTTGAATAAGTCATTCGTATAGTCTTTCACTGTTACGATTCTGTCGTAACTCTCTCTTTATCTCGCCATGAACTAACAAACTATGTCATAAGAGTTCAACAATGGATACTGGATAATGGACAAAATATGTGACTTAAATTTTCAGTACCACAATCATTTGTCAACCGAGAACTGTCACGAAATAGTTACTCCTCTAAAAGTGTGTAGTCAAATATTGCGATTCGCTTCAATGCAAGAATTTAAACAGTCTTAAACACCTTACTTGACTTAGCAGGTAATCAAAAGGTGAACAACGTTCCATGAACGTATTACAGCACAAACTTATCAACAGGATAAGTACTTTGCGCGCTCTCTCTTTCTCTCTCTCTCTCACCACATTCTTCTCTCTTGGCATCTCTGGTGGCGCGATTTAGTTAAAAATTATATCACGGATAAAATAAGGAACTGATTTACAACAGAATTATTAGAAATATCCTTCCCCTTCCTTTTCCTTCACAGCTCTCAACAGAATAAAAAAAAAAAAAAAAGTGGGGTAGCGAGAATACAGAATAAGAAAATTCACCGAAGACTCACATGACTGTCAAAAGATGAGCTTCTAACTAGGGAAAGATAAAGCTTCAAAGCACACACACACACACGTACACCTTTTCTCTCTTGGCAATGCAGAAAGCGCCATTTAATTGAAAAGTAACTCATTATGTTCATCACCGCGTCACATTTCGGACTTCTACTTAAGACACGGTTTAACGAATGTACGGAAACCGTGTTACAACGTTCATTAAGTATTTTTAGCTCCCGAACAACGCAAGGAACTCACTCCAGGTTAGAAAGTTTATAGCTCACCTTGCTGTCATTCCACCGTTATGTTATTTTTTTTCAGACTAATACTGTAGGAGGATTTGCACAGCCATACAAATTGACAGGGATAAGGATACCATGAACACACACCCAAACATACATCATATGTATATGTACATATATATATGTATGTATATATATTATATGTATATATAATTAAAATATATTCGCGTCTTATATCAATTATATATCTACATATATTTATATATAAATATATATATTAACTTATATATTATATATATATAATAGTATCATCTATTATATAATTATATAATAATAAATAATATATATTATATATAAGTATATTATATATTAGAAGTTGCTAGGAAAAATATGTATTGCTACAAGTAAATGTATTATATTCCCAGTTAAAGGCAGTGTTATCGCCATACCGAAATTCGCAAAACCTTCAAAGTTAATTGGCTATCACATAAAGTACAAACTGAAAGATTACTTAGGTTTTTCTGGTAGTACTAACTAATACGTATAAAAAATAGAAATTTGCACGACTGTTTGTATTAAATCTGTAACATTTTGCAAGACAGTAATCCCAAGTAGGAGAATTTAAAGGCATGTTTATTCACTCTGATATATGAACTGATTCAAATGAAGTTTAAAAATTGCTAGGTATTGAAGATTATGAAAATATATTTTAAATCGTTCCTAAATGTTCCTGTGCTCTTGTACAATTCTCTGATCTCTGAGTGATCCCGGCTTAACCGAGTATTCAAGATTTTAGGGATACGTAAAAAAATTAAATAAATTAAAAAAATAAATAAATAAAATAAAACTTCCTATATCTTCAATGTTATTACTTGGTACGATATATAGTTAGTAATATTCAGTTATGATGACAGGCATTATTACTAATCACATCTTACAACGAATAGATATGCCAGCCACTAAAACGATATATATTGTTATAATGTATAATCCGGTAAGTAAATAATACAACCCTGAACACTAATTCGTGCAGGAAGTAAAATAAAATATGCTGAGAGTATTTATTTAAGGATTTCTTACCTGCAACTACACATTATTCGCAAGGTGTTACCGGGTGCTTGTGGCTTAAGTCACGCGAGAAATTTATAAGCATTGAATTGATGTGTGCTTGAATCCCGCTTTATTGTTCCCATGTTTAATTCGTAAATGCCACGTGCGTCCTCATACCTTCTAAAGAGTGTAGACGTTGTCGGGGAAAAAATCCTCAATTATTTTCCTAAAAAGTATAGCCTATGATGTTTAGTTCTAGGAAGGTATTTGCAGTTTCACTGTTTTTGCACAAAAATTAATTAATATTTATCGGTTTGGATATTTCATTCAATAAAAATCAGTTTCAACAAATGAATTACCATAAATCATTTCAAAAAATTCTTTCATTTTCTGCTTATGAAAGTAAAAACAAGACGTGGATAATACCTGCTGCATATTACATCAAACCTAATCGCACATTTACGGGTGCCAAGAGTGCCTTTGGCACATGAAAGTTGTAAAGACAAATCGAAAAAATATCATTTTAGTTGACGAGGTAAAAAAAATCAGAGTAACAGATCTGTTTAAGATATAAAAATTAATGTGAAAAGTAAATACAACTACGAGAATAATACATAAAAAAGCGAACATACATCATTAAAAACAAGGAGCAAAATAATATTCAGTTTTAAAAAGGTTCATAAAAATAAAATTCCAAAGTAAACCTACAAATGGATGTGTGACTCTTGCAAAAGATTTACACACTTTATTTATTATCATTCAAAGCAAAATCCCAGCACGCTACTTACATTTTAATAATTACGGTAACCAAACGTTTTATCCTCAGAAAATACGTGCAACAAATCGAAACATAATACACATTATGCTAGCGTGCGCACAAATATAAATAGAAATATACAAACATCAGACAATATGTTTTCCTTTTTCAAACATATTCCGTACAATGTTTTACTCCTCAACAGATGCAGGAAATGAAAGAAATGCTTGAAGGATTTTAGCTCTACAGTTTCACCCTCCAACGGGCGTCTTTGGGAGCACTGTAAAATGCTTCCAAAGACGCCCGTTGGAGGATAAAACTGTAGAGCCATAAATTCATCATGTCTTTCTTTCATTTCCTGTTTCTGTTGAGGAGGTAAACGTAAAACTCACACACACACACACACACACACACACACACACACATATATATATATATATATATATATATATATATATATCTATATATATATATATATATATATATATATATATAATATATATATATATATGATTCATTCAGACTTAACGGTTACTGGGTATATGCCAGCAGTACCTGATACTCTTTGTTCGTCGGCCACTAAATACTATTCAATCCTAACACTGCATTTTTTTATTTGATTATTCATCCTCATGCATACCCCTACAAAATTTCCCGGGTATGTGTATTTTGCGTTTATTTCTTTAAATAATCCTCTCAATAGCCGCTAGTTTTCTTTCATTCAATTACGTTCAGTAACATATCTTACCATCCCAGTCCCTCCTTTTCCTGTCCTCATATATCGTTAACTTCCAGTTATTGGAATTCTTGGTTACCAGTTATGTAAATAAGTAGGCTATGTGAGGGAAAAAATCGAGAGAAACACATCTCGAAAGAAAAACTTCCATTCGTGAAGAAATTTCGTATTTTATGGGGTAAATGTTTCTAAAAATGCCCTGCCTATGAAAACTACATAGTATTCCCACAATATGACTCGATTACTAGCAAGCAGGTAATTTGTTTGTTTTGAATCTGAGGGGTAAAAAGCAAAAGAATTTACAATCTTAGTCTTTTGATGCCCGACAGACTACAGATTTATCAGCAGTATTGATGGGGGTCACTACTGTTTGTTAGCGTAACGAACGAAACGTACACATTAGTTGTTGCTGCTGGGTACGTGATAGCTATCTTCTTTCATTGAAAAGACAAAGGTTAAAGGCTATAGTACCACCCAGGAACGCAATCAATCTTGTAAGCTGTGATCTCAGTTCTTTGAAAGCGTGTCTGATAATATTTATGTAGATCTTGGTAATAATGACAAGTATTGTGTCAGACGTTGTTCGTTGCATTTATTGGGAAAAAACTGCCTATTGATCTATCTGCCATTTAAGTTTAGAAAGAATGTCGAAAAATGATAATGGCAAGGACTTTCCTAAATCTGAAAACAGAAGGCTCACTTACTGTTCACGTTTTATTAGAGGCTTTTACGGAACATCTGAATTTTATTCCCTATATACGGGATACATGGTGTGGAACCTACAGTAACCCATGATTTTAGGACATAATTGCGATCAATTGCCTTTTCATCAAACTATAATGTTTCCTTTAAATTTCCAAGAAGTTTTCATCTATTTATGTATATATCCTTTAAACAGGGAGGGGCTTTATCTCCTTTATTTGATCTGCAAACTGGCAAGAAAAAGGGGAAGGGAATTCCCTCCCAGGCCACGTCAATCAATCGTCAATACGAGCGAGGATTTCCTAGGCCTAGGCACCATTTTTTAGGTAAGAACTAACGTTTTTCTGTGATGCACAACGTAGCAAGAATAACATATTACTGGGTTTTAAGGACAAGGTTTTCTTTGTATAAAAGGTCTATGTGCACCCATTAAAAGATTATAACTTTTTGTACATGAATATCGTAAAAAAATAGTTTTTTCTACATAATCTAAGGCCATTGTAAGCTTTCTCTCCAGAAACTGCTTGGCTTCCTTTGAAGTTGTTATTGTGGCAACAGGAGGTTCCATCATTCGCCTACCTTTATCGTTGGTTGGACTGACCCTAACTCAGCTTTAACCTAAAACAATTCAGTATAAAATTATTTCTCATTTCTTTGAAAAAAGTTTGCAGAATTCATTATTAAAAAATATATTCACAACTCACGGTATAAAGGTTCTGAAATAATCCCTTGTTTATTTTAACTAAATTCATGCGCAATAACTATTTTCCTAATTTGTCCCATCGAGAGGAGAGAGGAGCGGTCTTTCACAAAACCATGATCGCTGAATAATTCAACTGACGTCAAAGTCATCCAGTTCGCTGATGCGTTTTAAAAACTGTGTTCGACAGGAGCTGAGATTCATGACTGAAAGTGATATGTATTCATTATGCGTCCGAAGTGAAATTACGTTTTTCATGAAGCGTTTTTCCCTTAGTACCTTTTAACGTAGTAATCAGGTGCCACATGGTTAATGCTTGAGCATGCTCTTCTATAAACTATCGGCTCCCATGATGTCTAGCTTCTCTACATCCATGCATAGTATGTTACGAAACCATGATTTCCATCCCCTACCCACAACCATTCTCCAACCCCGCCCCCCAACCCCATGAAAAAATAATATTCCGCATTTTCATTATAATAGAAACACAAGAAAAAAATGATCTCAGTTCAAGTATAAGAGTTATAGTGTTCAAAAGATCTAACAGCGTTTCTATTCCATGTCAGACATAGGCCTACCATCATATTTCTGTTTTCACTTTAATCCTTTCCTTACACCTACAATCTTGCATCCTCATTTCTACTGCTTCCTTATACCTTTACTTATGTTTCATTTTCCTCCCTGCTTTTCTCTGCCTCTAAAGCACTTGATTTCACTGGAACCTTCGGGTACGATGTCAGTAGAGCGAATATTTTTCATTTCACTCCAGCGCGTGGGATCTGAATGACTGTATTTCAAGGGACTGCTTAGAAAGAGCAAGTTGTCAAAAGCATTAAACGTCATTTCCAATGTAAATCTAATTTACGCAGTTTCGAATGGAAGAACTTCCCTTGCGTAGGTTCAAAGGTTTCTAGGAAATGGCTTCGTGCTCTACATGTGCCCGTTTATCTTCCGGTACGTTAAATTCATAAGCTTTATTGCCAAGTTACTGTTCGGAATATTCACGTTCTGGGTACAGGATGTATTCCACGTATATAAATAAAATCATTTCTAAAATTTACTGCAATAACGTGGATCTGTTTTTTATATATGGAATTATTCTTGCACAATTAAATAAACTTACGGCATGCAGGAACTCATCTGGGAGGGTAATGACTTTTTCGTTTGTTAATTGTGCAGATAACAACGCAGAAGGGCGTATACAACTTGTGCAACGTTTATAACATTATCTACAGGAAAATAATTCTATTTTGCTATTTATTTAAAATAGTCATTCGCTTGTTTCGTGTATCCTTATGTCGGAATAATGAGATTCTATGCGATGTAACATTCTCCTTGATAACTCAGGGAAGAAAAAATTTAGTGGTTCCACCAAAAGCCAACAGGAAAGACATTACCTTGCCTGCGAATGATAGTAGTCCGAGAATGATATTGAAGTTGCGCAAGAAGAAACCAATCTAAATGATGGTTGACAGTGCTCACGTGAGTAATGGACCAGTATACTCGCACTCTAAAACAATTCTTCACTTTAGAAGAATCAAAGAGGAAACTAAAGTGTGAGTTCAGAACTTAAGCATGTTAGGACCGCAAAATATTTAAATGTATTGTTGATAACACATTACGATGGACAGAAATATATTTTGCAAGATGATTAGAAAACACACAAACAAAAAAAGGAGAAATAATCTCGTTCTCCATGGTATGACGTCACACATGGGCGGGAAAATTCACTTGACTCGAGCGGATAACATGGAAAACGAGCGACTGCACAGTATTTCATTTCGGTCACCGATGATTACATTGCCTAAAGCTAATGTTTCAATTACCAAAATTGCTCTGCTGCTTTGTATCAATAGAGGAACCATATACTTCTTGCTATGATGGAAGAAAGAGAAACTGGAAACCGAGCATATGAGGATAACACCCCATACCACTAGGCCTATTGTTCAGGATGATAGTGAAATAAGGTGCTATAATATAGAGCTGATGCACAAATCACTTAGAAAAGAAAATATTGATGGAAACAAGCACTGTGCGGGTTTTGGTTTGATCAAAACGAACATTACAGTCAATTTGAACATGTTTGTTTAGTTTGCAAAATCTGTTCCACCTCAACCATCACCACGTTAAGGTCGTACACTCAGAGCTCCAGAGGAAAGTTCACTCACAGCAGGAGAAGGTATTTTGGACGGCGTTCATTGAATTATATGGGAACATCTACTGTATGTCTGCGGAAAGTGAAACGCCCGAAATACAGCCATCGGAATAAGAAGAGAGCAACATACGATGTTTCTAAGGAAACCCTCACTGAGGGATCCCATAGCTGTACTAGATTCAGTGACGAAGAAAATAACCTCACTCAGAATAGTTTTTGGAAAGGAACATTAAAAATGGTGAATATGACATTGAAATCTGGGGATGGTACAGATGATGTGTATGTTCTCTCTTGACGGCACTACGATCTGCAATGTTCATCAAGGATCAGGAAATGGCTCCACCCACAGTGAGTCAGTGACTAATATTAATGAGGTAAGGTGAATAGAATGTCCGTACTAGGTCTAGACAATTATTCACTGTAGGTACTTTGCATGCAAATACATACGATAAACAGCTATCGTACACAGTATAGTGCAAACTTTATAATAAAGGTTTATACGTCTAATACTGCAGATCTACGCATTATCATTGTCATCTTTTGTCAGATAATGTGTAGGCCTATGCACGCATTTTGTACATCTAAAATAGTGAAATAGCCACAGTAGTGCACGAAGATATTGCTATCAGTATGCGTTATTGCTGTACTACAGTTTTATTGCTCAGTAACTATTTTCATTGTGCTAAGGTTTAGCCTACTGCTATCACTGCAGCACACCGATATAACGGACAGCGGTATATCATACTTACGGATATCTCGGTGCGAATATGGAAATATCGATTTGATTGTTTTTGCTTCCGGATCGAGCGCCATGATTTTCAAATCAGGCGCTCTCTCTTAGTGGCTTCACCACTTGCTTACCAGCATCCCTTGCGTTTCTTTATTAATTTACATTGCTTTCGACTCCTAAAAATTATACTGGCTAAAGCCTTTACTTTCCTGCAGTTTATATTAACAAACAACTGTTTACTGCTGACGTAGTTGTCTTGTTAAAACCTTGCTTATTTTCAATGTAATTCCATAAATAAAAATCAAATACATTTTTATCCATCCGTCACACAATGGAGGTGCTAAGAAAGTATGCCATTAACTTGAAGCAGCAGGTATTATGGCTGTGGCTAAAGAAACGAATAATGACCAGACTCCAAAACGATCTGAAGACAAAAGCAATGCCTTCAACTGACAAAATCACGCATGTACCTTTTTAAAAACCCAGATTAGATAATTTACGAAAGAAACGTCTCTCTGAGTTCGGCAACTAAAACCGCCTCGTGTGAACGGGGCCTTAGAAACACCTATCTCGAACCGCTCGGAATCCGCGACGGTTCAGAAATCCGCGCGATTGTGTGTTAACACCCCTGTGCTCTGTCATTGACATTCCATCCACACGGACGAAACCGCGCGGATGCAACCGCAGCGTGTGAACAGGGTCTAATGCTGTCGGTAAAACGCAATCAGCAGTTGATTTTAAGTATGTGAACAAACCCAGGATGCAAATGGCACATGATCGCTCTTTTCATATTTTGTCATACGATAATATGACAATAATGCATGCAATATAATTAGATACAGTAAGACAAGTTTTATTAAAATTGTATCATTTTTCTCAATATAACTATTATTCGACTTGCAAATCGATATGTTGGTGTAACAACTTAACTGGGACAATAGTCTCTCTCTCTCTCTTAAACCTGACTGGGACAATAATATCTCTCTCTCTAATGGTACTCCATCCTCCACTCCAATAATTCTGGTTTTTAGTATCCGGGATGAAGGATTGTCAACCTGTACCGACATGAACAACCGAATCGAGATACAGCTGATTGCGACGTCATTTACCATAACTAACAAGTAGACAGACAAGTTGTTAAAACCTCCCCATTCTCAATGGTGGCTTCCATAAGTAAAAATGATATACAATTTGTATACATCCTTCATAAATTAAAGCTGCAAGTTATAGCCGAGGCTGAATAAAACGAATAAAGGGCAGGCTGTAAAACGTTTTGGAATAAGGCGACAGTGATGTCCGGAACTGACGAACTCACACTTACTGCTTTTACAATAAAATAATGCTCACGTTTTAAACACTACTGTGTTAATTTACGAGAAAAAGTGACTCCGAATTATGTTTATTCTAGCAACTAATGGCAGTGAAGCTGTCGGTGGTTCCAAGACCATCGGTGGTCTTGGCAGTTGACTATCAGCCGAGATTTTGAGAATGTAAACAATATCAAATGCAAATGGATACGATGGGAATGTTTATATTCTATGATAAAGTAACAATATGATAATAATACATGGGAAAATACTGTAATTGGATGCAGCAAGCAAAACACACTTTTTGTTTTATATAAAATCATCATTACCATTATAATATAGCGTATATGCCGATTAACCTTTGGAAATTATCACTTTTCTCCCGAAAATATTTCTGTGTTTAGAATTACGGGTATGAGATCGTAAACCTGTATAGATATTGTGCTGTGTTTACATTATTATTAATATTTAAAATTAAGAAAATCGTTGTTATAAGCGTTTTAGGAGTGTATAAACTTAAGAGTGACAGTTGTAGGAGGGACATGTAAGATGACTTTCGGTGTTTTAGGAAGATGGTTTGAGGTGGATTTCTCTCTCTCTCTTAACTACTTAAGCTAATTAGGCGGTGAACTCTTGAAATAGACAGTTGTAAGGGTTTAAGTTTACGGGGTACAGGGCAAAAAGATGCTTTATAGCAAATATATATATATATATGAATTTCTGTTATAACGGTCTAGGCTCAGGTGTTTTTATTCGTTACATCGGTGAGATACTGCTTATATCACTGTACCAACATTCATCGCCTAGGAGTTGACATCACCACCTCTGTTGAATGTTTCCGTGTGTGACGAAAGGTATAAAACTGGATAACCTGATAATCATCATGTATACTTATATACGAGTGCACCTCCAGCCAGTTTGACCAAGTAATTATGTTTTTTCACAAAAATCTGAACGCGTATTGGGAGGCCTTTGGGCCTAATGTATTTAACTGTTTAACGCTAATAAAAATGTATATTTATTTTGTATCTAGCGCTGGTATAACCTAAATGTTCGAAATGAATATGGAGAAATGTTTTACAAAATATGCTTAGAATACAATTTTGCTGTATAGTACCCTTCATGAAATATTGCCGGTAAAGTCATTCCAAAATTTTACATTTACAAGGGAGGCTAAAAGTATTCGTTTTATTACCCACGTTTACAAATGGTACTTTGATGAAAATAGCAATTGTTACAAATGGTCACAACCACGGAAGTATAATTGTAACGTCTTTTAATTAAATAAGATATGGCTACAATATCACAGTAAAACGAAAACTACACTTAAAAACTAGAACAGGTGGGGACATTCCCTAAATTCACCAACCATGATAATCAATGTATGAATTGACGTCATGTATTTACGAACAAATTGCCAAATAGCATTTTTATAGACTACTGTCCCAAAGAGACCCTATACTGTTGAAACAATGAAGCTACACTTTTCGGCGTGCTTACAAAATAATAATAAATTGACCGGCTGCGATGGTCTTCCCGCAGAAGCTTTTAAATTCTGCCATTCGATAATTTACATTTTGCTAGTTACCCTATTCAATGCGTGCAAAATTCCAGACCCTCAACTCTTGGTTCATTTGATACCATCAATCAAAAACAAGCGAAAGGATGCAGCTGACCCTGCCAATTACCGGCCGATTACAATCACAATGATTGCGTCGAAGATACTAGAGTCTTTTCTCCTAGTGAGACTTCTCCCCTTTCTACACACCACTGACAACAAGTTCGGATTTAAAGCAAACCACTCAAACGACATACCTCGGTGACCGCGAGTTCGATTCTCCATTGAGGGATCAGAGATGTGTATTTATGGTGATAGAAGTTCACTCTCGACGTGGTTCGGAAGTCACGTAAAGCCGTTGGTCCCGTTGCTGAATAACCACTGGTTCCATGCAACGTAAAAGCACCATACAAACAAACTCAAACGCACCTGCATCTACATACTGAAAGAATTGCTGAACTATTAGCTAATACCTATCATCAGCCTCTCCTGTTTTCCTATGTTTTGTGGAGGTAAGAAAAGCATTTGACAGATTAAATTACCTGAAGCTGCATAAAAGAGGCACACCCCTTTATCTAATTGGCATTTTACATTGCTGGTTCTCCACACAGCAATTCTGTGTCAAATGGGGTAACGTATTATCGTACACCTTCGGCTCCCTAAACGAGCTTCGGCAAGGGGGCACTCTCTCTCTATACTTGTTCATTACGTACACAGATGCCTTGAATGTCAAACTGAACTCACTCCCAATCGGATGCACTGCCAATGAAACAACTATAAACAACCTCTGTTACGCCGACGATATGGTTCCGATTTCCCCATTAGTGCAAGGTCTCCAACGATTCGTTGACACTTGCCGCCAATATGCAGAAGAATTTGATATCCTATACAACGAAACCAAGACCCAGTGTGTGTGTCGCTGTTCCCGAGATCGCTTAAGCATATTGCAGAATCAAATTTTCCTCGGAAATCATCGGCTGGAGTTCGTGCACGAATTTCCGTATTTGGGTCGCACTATCACGGACGACCTAAAAGATACGACAGACACAGAATAGAGGCTTCGTAAACTATGTGCAACTGGCAACATGATACCAAGGAGGTTTGCCTTCTGTCACCGAGACTTGAAACTGCTGCTTTTCCGCTCGTATTGCAACAGTGTCTATGGGTGCTCCCTGTGGACGAGCTATACTCTCTAGACCTTGAACTACACCCGAGACCATGAGACTTATCACTGTTGTTCACAATGACATTTTAAGGCGCCTCACAAACACCCAGATATTCACAGACAACCACCTGGACAATTTAAAAATCATTGTAAGGCGAACAATGTCCAGTCAGATCATCCAACTGCGAAACAGCAGCAATTCGCTCATGCAAAGCATCCTAAGTGAACCAAGATCTAAATTATGGGGAAGATGGGAACATGAGGCGTTTGTTGCCTAAATGACTTGATCTGATTTTGCAAAATGTCATCTGCAGAATCTATCATTATTAATGTATTGCTACGATTATTGTTATTACTGGTATTTTCCTTTTTTCATCATTCCTGTCATTATAATCAATATAGTTTTTTTACATTCATTTTTTTAACTTTAACTCTTCTCAGTTTTATTACGGTTATTACCATTGTTTGATTACCATCTTTTATACTACCTCACCAAGCATGGATATTGCCGATTAATCTTTTTTTTCTTTATCATGTTATCTTATGTATCTAGACTGTGTGTTATTGTCTATTCTTTGCATATTCCATGTATATGGCGTTGAGCTGATAATAAAGACTATCATTATTATTATTATCATGTACTATGAGAGAGAGAGAGAGAGAGAGAGAGAGAGAGATTGTTCACCTAAAATATTTTTGTAATATAGGATACTGAAAGAATGAAATTTTGCCTGTAATTGTATTAAAAAAAGAAAGGTGTACAATAATAGCTACACCAGATCTAATTACGTCAAGTAATTAAAAAATTTTCAGACGCACGAAATTCTGACATCAATCTGCAGCCCATTCGCACAATAGCGTCGAAGGGCCAAATCTTAGGACGAAGCCATTTATAGCCTACGATTGTTGTTTTGGGTCGGACGTCCTCTTCGACTTTACTTTTTCCTCTTGCTAAGGCTGTTATTAGAGTCATTTTTACTATTGCTGGTAAAATAGTAATAGCGTAGTAATCTAGTAAAATATTTTTAACTTTCGTACGACTCTGAATAGTCTTCGTCTCCTAGTGTCATCTAACGCATGTACCAACAAGCTCGTAGCAAGCTCGAATTCAGGTATAAAAAAGTCACAGGAAAAAGTCACATTGATCTTTCCTAGATAGTGACCCTCAAGGGTTTTAGCCAGATATGTATCCACCTTTGCGGCGTGTTTAGAACAAGTCAATTGGGGATTTTTATTTTAACCCGATATGTATCCATCTTCGCGGCGTGTTCAGTACAAGTCCGTTGAAGATTACAGTATAAACATAAACAAAAGACCGTAAGTATCATAAAATAATGGTCCCCGAGCAATATTTTGAATTTTTCCCTGTGACTTTATTACCGGGCAACCATAAATTAATGTGGCTTTTTTCTTAGACAAAACTGTTACTTTTTTCCTGTGATTTTATTACCGGCCATCCAAGCGCTACTAGTATCTCCTTGGCATCGTTCAAATCTGATTGGATAATAATAATTAAACAAATTAACTGGGGTTTGACGAAAATTATTAGTTAAGAAAAACTTCACTCGAATGGCCCAGAGTTTCTACCAGAATTTATCAACTATATATATGACAATCATGTCGTATATTTTGAAATTCTCAGTTCGAGCTGAAGAAGTATAATCAAAGTATTTCTGAAGCGTTTCTGTTGTAATTTTACATTAAGCTAAAGTGTTTTATGCTACAAGTCAGTACTAAGTTTCATTAAGAATCATAAGTGATCACGTCAACATTTAACTAAGTACGTTTAATAGTTTTTAAAAATCATGACGTCCAATCTATCATCTATAAGTACATTTTACTTGTTGATGCAAACTTCAGCATTTCAACTGAAACTGATCAAAAATAGAATTGCCAGAGCATGACTAATGATTGGAAAGAGCCTCTGAAAATTTATTTCGTAGAATTGGTAGTAACCTTCCAAGTTCTGGAAAGACGACTTGGGAAATATATATCAATCTCACAATGGAGACATCAAAGAAATCATGTCTTCGTGTCGAGCGCTAGCAGGTCTTAATTAATAAAGGAACCGTCAGGGTATACGATATGAAAGCAGTGCAAAAGATGATTGAAGCTTCTGTTTGCGCATTTAGACAAGAAACAGACAGAAGGATCCAGGGGACTCTTGACATGTTTATTTTTATGTCACGCTTACCCACAAACTTACAAGGTCTTGCGAGATGTATATAGTAAAATAGATTTAAAACAGTGTAATAGCATAAACTCCTGCACATGTTCTTCCATGTTACAAGCACACACACACACGTATATATATATATATATATATATATATATATATATATATATATATATATATATATATATATATATATATATATAGTAAAATGGTCATATCGACACATATAGAGGCGTAAAGGCTATTTTATAAACAGGAATTTGAAGCCTCTCCTTTCAACGGTGATATTTGGTTACGCGCCCCTTAGTAAACTCTCCTAAAATGATAAGGAAAATGACAGAGAATAATTGTGATATCTGTATCCCTAGTACCTACACTCTTGGTGTTTTCGCATGGTAACACTGCGTCTCGGCCTTTAAATAGTTACGCTATTTGTAAGTTTTAAGTAAATAAAAGGATATCTGGGCGTACATTTGCAACTGAAAAGTGTGTAATAAGTTACTGTATGCGAATTACACCGTTAATATTCGAAATAGGATATTATTTAAAGCCTGGGACGCAGTGTTACCATGCGCAAACACCACAGGCGGATGGACAGATGGAAAAAAACAGAGTATAGTTACCTGCATGACGACTAAATTTACTGCATGGAAACATTCTCCAAGTGCAAGATGTACAAATTCCGTATAACAGAATCAGGTTTACCTAGTTCGCAATAGATCCTCCATTCTTTATACATGGCCAATTAATCTGTGATTCTTCGTTTCACCTATTCCTACATTTTGAATACTATTTTTCTCCAAATTTTTCTCTCTTTCAAATATTATTACATACGATATATTAAACAAAAAGTTTATCTAACAACTTCAGTATTTTTTCTTTCAACATCATTTCACTTCAACAGTTATTTACTTATTATTTGACAGATTCGATTCCTAAGCAGCAATCTGATTTTCAAAGATAAGCAACGTATAACAGTAACAGTCAGATCCGACATACTTCAGGATTGCAACATTCACGTGCAAGCGATTCCTGAATTCAATCAAATAAAATCTCTTTGTTAAAGCTAATTCCAAACAGTTCTACCAGTAACTGACAATGGCAGCATCCAATTTTGGTTTTATTAAAAAATGTTTCTATGCCGGGCTTCAATAATTATCGACCAATGATTATTCATAAAAAAAAGTTGTACCGAATTACCATCTGAGTGTAATCATTTTTCGATTTGGGTAAAAATGGCAACTTTTTTATTTTGAGGTCGTTAAAGTTATTGTTGGTGTTTTAAACAAATAATTGTAAGCTGCGTTTTCATTCAAGTGATTGTTTTATACTACAATGCTAATAGTGCATTGTTTTGTCTGTCATGTTTTCCATATATCAATATAACTATATTTTTTATCATGCAAGGTAAATCCGTGCATGAATTTAACATACTGGGAGAGGTAAATGATTCTGATCGCGTTTGTTGGTCAATACAGATTAAGTACCAAATAAAAATTTCTTGAAAAATGTCTAAATAAACACTTCCTTACTAGTAAAAACGTAAATACTACGTAATCGCTTACAAAAACTCAAAAGAAAAAACAACAATAACAATATGAAAATGATATACCTAAAGAAATTAAAGACTGCGTAGCAACAAGACCCAACTTCTAAGCTCACGTGCGTACGAGTGAGTTGCAGAGAAAGCGCAGATTTTCATGCTACAGAAAACTTCTTAATTACTTGACGTAATTAATTCTAATGTATCTATTAGTTCACACCTCCTTCTTTTGTTAATCTAATTAAAAGTTGGGCTTCAATCTCCCAATAACCTCCTCATGCGACTCTAAGACATTGTAACTTTCCATACCCTCCCCTTATTCTCTCTCTCTCTCTCCTATATATATATATATATATATATATATATATATATATAATATATATATATATATATATAATATATATAATATACACACATATATTTTATACAAATATATATGCATATACATATTTATTTATCTACATATGTATGCATTCACTAGTACCTCAGGTGGTTTCTTCATTCAAATAATTGGAGCCAAGCGTTATATCATATATTGCCTGTTATATTACCTATCAGATCTGCAATTGTCTGAGAACATCCAAAATGAGGTACGAATCATTGTCAGCTTCAGTTA